>NW_007726567.1:397111-399692 GCF_000696425.1 Galeopterus variegatus | reverse complement strand
AATACTCTAAAAGCACCATTAGATTATGTTGCACTAAATCACTTTATATTAGGAGAAACAAGGAGAAAGAGAAAAATACAAAATTTAAAACTATTTGTAACTTACATATGTTTAATCGTAATTAAAGATAAAGCTTCATAATGCTGTTTTTATTCAACACATTAACCAGCTATAAAACACACACCTTTATCAATAGCAGTCAAAGAATTTCAGGATTCATAAATATATATAGACAATAAAGTCATGTAATATGAAAAGCCGTGTTTCGTTATGAAAAAGCTCTCAAGATGGTGGTAAAGCTAATCTAATTTTAAAAATATATAAATGTTCTGAAAAAAATAAATTTTCATCTCAATGATATAAATCAATACAAGTAGAGTTTTCTCTTAATCTGAACTGAACAGACATCACTACTATTTATTATTGCTATTGACCCCCTTCTCCACCTTCTTTTGAGTTAGAATAAAAATTCCTCTGGCTCTAAAATTTCCTCCTCTGTACTTTTTCCCAATGCCCCTCCCTTCACCCCCCTCCCATATGGTCAAGCTGGCTAGGATTTTACTCCAGTAGAAACACTTTTCCCAGTCATAGAATATTAGATGGAAGAAACATCTGCTGGATTTAAAACCAAGCTCCCTGGAATGACTCCTATACAGCAAAAGGATTCTCACCAGAGTCTAAGGCATTGACATACGGCTTAACTAAGTGATGTTTCAGTTTAAATAATCAAAATTCCTTTGACCTCCACTTCAGGGAAGACCTCTGCTTACTTTAGCCTCACTGTAATATTAGCCAGCTGTCAGACCAAGAAAGTAGACTCTCCAAGGGAAGGAATTTGTTAAAACTGACACTGAATAGCCAGGGAAACTAATAAACAAATACCAAGTGTGATGGACCCTTTCGGATGCTATCTCGCGGTCCCAAGTGAGGGGATGAGGACAGTGGCCTGCACGGTACTAACCGTGGATGTCCGGCGCCATGGTTTCATGGGGATAGTCTTCACTCTTCATGAACAGCAGGAGCTCCTCTCCCGGCGCAATGTCTGCGACTACTCTATAGAATATCTTCAAAGACAAAAAAAAAAAAATGGGTGGGATGGGAAAGAGAAAGAGAAGTGAATATTAACACAGAGCAAGATATACACTAAGATATCTGTACATTTTCTCATACCTTAACAAACATTTTTTTTAATCTTTATTTTTTACCAAAAGAAGTGTGACCTCCTATTTTATATACTGAAAATGAGCCCTCTGGTGACAAATGGAAAGCTGTGACTCTCAAGCCAGTTCACCAATCCTTCCCAAATCCTACTTCACAAATCAAATTTTCTTAGGGCAAGGCTAGCTGCATCGCAGAGACCCTGTGTAAAGTTTAACACAGAACTTTCACTTCTCTGGACTTTTCAAAGCCCCCTCGAGAACCACACGCATACTCACAGAGTTGAATCCTGCCTTGTGCCACTGAGCACATGCCTAGCTAACCTGGAGCCTACCCCTTTGAGCAGATTTGCAAAAGTCACACCTTCTCAATAAGGTGAAGTTTCGAAGGTGATAGGTTGGAAGGACGTGACATAAAAAAGAGTGACAGCAGGGTCTGTAGAGAACAGAGTCAAAGGAGAGTATTTTGTTTTTTAAAAATATACTCCCTCTCTCACCAATCAGATGAGTGCTCCAATACCCAGCTCCTGCCTTCAAGCCCCAGCTCCTGACCTTCACTCTTTGAAAACAGGAATCACACCTTTTATTGATTCATTTATCTGGGGATGGTGGAGGGTGCTTATCCCCCTTACTTTCTAGCAAAAGTGCTGAGGAGAGGAAGGATTTAATAAATCTGTTAATGACTGACTGAAAAGCAGCGGAGCAAGTGTGGAAAGAACCCTGACCTAAACTTTCCAAGAGCTGCCTACCTTTCCCTGAGCAGCATGCTGACTTAAGCAAAGTCACTGCCCAACTTACATGTCTAGTCTCCAAGGTAGTTTTCATTTACGAAAGCTTTTAAGCATGAAAATCTTTAGCATGTTTCTTCATTTTATCATAAAAATGTTCTTAGTTCTTCATTTTTTCTAAGATTATTTATTAAGCAATTCCATAACCAGATAGAAGATTTGTAAGAAAGAATGAAGCTGTAAGCTGTACAATTAACTGGTGAAAATGAGACCAATTACATTCCGCCACAGAAACTTTGCAAAACCCCACCGTACTCTGCAAAGATCATTCCTTTCTCTCATATCCACTTCTTTCTCTTTAACTTCACCAATGAAAGTGTTTCCTCCCAACCCCATACCAAGAATGTCCACAAACTGAATTTCAACCTCAGTGAGCCAAAAAATGCTCCAAATATCTGGCAAGACACACACACACCAAAAACAACAACAGCATAAAACAACATCAAAACTAGGGATTCAACTCTGCTCAGTCTCCATCCAATAAAGAGAAAAATCACATAACACAAATTGGTACATCTACTAAGAAATGGGAAGAATCTATTTGTACAAGATATTGCTGTTAACTATGGTTTTCTGCAGGATCACTTGATATTTCAAACTGAGAAGAGCTGAATAAATTGTCATATAAAATCAGCA
>NW_007726567.1:389591-396454 GCF_000696425.1 Galeopterus variegatus | reverse complement strand
CTAAGAAATGGGAAGAATCTATTTGTACAAGATATTGCTGTTAACTATGGTTTTCTGCAGGACCACTTGATATTTCAAACTGAGAAGAGCTGAATAAATTGTCATATAAAATCAGCCAAATGCTGATACTTTAATTGCATTTATCTACATGTTTATCTTTTGAAAAGCTGAGGACGTGCCTCTTTATTCCAGTAGGTGGCTCTAAAGTCCAATTGTTTCTTTTTCTATAAAAAGACCAGAGCACAAAATTGTGCTAAATTTGAGAAATAATTCAATGAGGAGTATTTTCTGCTTAGTTTCTTTCCTGTCAAAATAAAATAATATCTTTCATTCAATAGTAGTTTAACCACCTGAAGCTGGTTTATAGAAAACAATGCCAAACCTAAAATGTTGCTATGTTATACTATAACCCAAGATCCTTTGTATCTATCAATAGATAGAATCCAGACTATATTAGGAAAATCACTGCTTGTATTGTAATTGTAATGTGCTATTTCTATAAAGAACAGTAAATTTGCAGTTTGTGTCTTATTATCCCTAACATTCACATTTTCCCTTTGGAAGTACACTGAGAGGAACAGTTCTATTCAAAAAGTTACCAGATTTGTAAAAAATAATAAAGTGTGAGTTTGCTTTTTTCCCCTAAACCATCCAGTTAAATACTTATAAGTACCCTGTTTCATTCCAGCATTCTATTCCCCTTAGAAAACAATGGACTTCTCTCAACATTTGAGTCACCTCTGTTTTGGCATCTCTCAAAGGTTTAACTTATTAGCTTCCTTTCCAACAAGATGTTGACATTTGAATTGTGACATATTAGAACTTTTCGGTGGCTTCTCGGAAATAGGTTAAAGAGACAATACCCTGGAAGACAGTAAAACAGTGCAATTGTCTCTGTTGGGGAATGCTACTTAGACACACATGCTGGGTCATATTTTAAAAAGTATGACATCATTATGTCTTGGTAGTCCACTATTAATCATGTCTCTTTTAATTTCATTTTAGATTTACTTAATTCAATGGGAACAGTCCAAGAAACAAAAGAAAATGATGGATACACTGTAACTATATATTATAAAGACAATTCTCTTTGCTGGAACATAGATCACTACTGTAATTTCCCTTGGAAGTGTCCAGATTGTCATGTGAAGAATATTGAGTGCATAAAAAATAAAAGACATGGAAGAGTGTTGATGTTGGCTTTATTTACTGGAGGTAAAAGGTGACATTCCAGGCCATGAGAGGCAAGGCAAAGCAGAGTGGATTTTAACTTCAGGGTGTTCTTTTCGATTTTAAGTGAATTTTTATGGTGCTCATGAAACTGAGGTTTGAAAAGAACTGGCAAGCACCAGACATAATGAGGGCAGATTCTGGGCATGCTTTCCCCCTATAGCAATAAGAATGTGCCTCGAAGTCTCATCTACCACACCCTCACAAATCTGGTCCTTTTCTCAAGGTGTTTCCACCTCTTGTGATTTCATTTTTTCTCATTCCCCAGGATCTTAGAGACACTTAAGTAAAATTATGTTTTCCTTTTCAAATTATAATGATCAAAAAGTATAATTAAAATAGTTGAGTTCAGAGATGTCTGCATATAAATTTAATTTATATTTCTAACAAAAATAATAATACATCAGCAGGCATTTGAGAAGTGAAGGAGTAATTTAAACAAAAACAAAATAACAATTTGTTGCTTTGAAACAATTCTGTGGGGAAATGATGGGATGTAATGTCAGAGGAATCAAGCTTTTTAGAAAATATCATATCTGTGTTTTTTGTTACAAAATAGATCTTCCAGCAAATAAAAATACAACACAGAACAGAAGTGATTTATGTAGATTTTCTCACAGATTTGTATAGTAAGTATGCTTGACCATGCTTATAAAAATATCGTCATAATGTCTTTAAAATCAGTATATTCTTAAAATCTCAGCTATATCGCAGTCCTATGAATGATATGTCATCTGAGTTATGCACCAGAAGCAGAGACACTACTAATATGATCTTTCTGGTTTTTGTGTTGGAGAAAAATGGAAGAGAGTCAACTGTTCTGTTGAATTACATAAAAGAATTAATAGGTCTTCTCTCCCATCGGAGGATTTATGGAAAAAGTTATCTGGATTCCAAATAAAAATGTCCTGAGTCTGAAATTCTGTGATGAATTCAACTCATAAATAAAGAGGGCTCAGAAATCTCAAACACTTAGAAAAAGTTTGAATTGATACAAAAGGGATGTTGATTTATTATATTACTGTCTGTCTCTCAGAATGCTCTTTTAGAAGAAAAACCTTCAATTCTTCTCAATAAAAGGTGACAATAAGAGGAATAGCATAAGAAAATAGGATTTCCACATGGAAATTCTGTTTTTTAAAAAAGTCACGATAAATACTTTTAAATTGTGTTAACTCCTCCAGAATTTTCTATTTCATAGCTAATATCAAAAACCAGAAACACAACATGTTATGAACATGACCTAACTCTCCATACATTTAAAACTTAAAAGTTGAGATGGTCTTTTTATTTTATCACATAAAAATTTTAATTTTCTCAGTATTTGCTGGAATCTTTTTATTTTTCCAGAAGGCTATGTTTTGATCTTTGTAAGTATGGATATTATGTTTGAATCTCTGGATACCTCAATTTATAAAGATAAGTATTTATAGTAAATAAAAGATCTCTGTATTCTTTTATTTTTGAAATTTGTTAAAATAGCACACTAATGAAATTTCTGAACTTTTTTAAAATTCTAAATCATTCAGGTAGTTAAAAATAAAACTAGTATTCGCTAAATTGTTTACTTTTTACTATCATTGAAATTCACAATTTAAGGCATATATATCATACATGTATATAAGAGTTAAATAGTCTAAAGATAATTATTATATTTAATTTACTTTAATCAAACCCTGAAACCAGTTCCCAATGCAAAGAGAATATCCATTCAGTTAATACTCATAAGGCTAAGGGAAGAATAAAAGGGAGTGGTGATATGGATTTTATTTAGCAAATTTTAGACTTCCAAAAGTTACATTTTCACACGATGTTATATATAATTATATATGTGCTTGGATATATTACATATTTTATATGCAACACATAAATGTGGTAGAGTATATGTTTGGGGAAATTTTTTAATTTGCATAAAATATTAGCAGTCCCATATTTTATGTATATAAGTATATGTGAGGGTATTTTGAAAAGTTCACGGAAAAATGGAATTAAAAAATAATATGAATCTTTCCATAAACTTTTTGAGGACCCCTCATATAATGAATGCTTGATAGCGTATGATGAATTCTAATTATATATCATATAAGTTAAATGTAATCATACATTGTTCTATAAATTTTATCTTATATATAGTTGGAATTAAAATTAATTGTAATTAATCATATGGCATTAAATATTCATTTTCTTTGGTTATTTAAGTTTAAGAGGATAGCACTAAAGAGACTATGGACACTTGTAGCATTCTCATAGGAAAGTTAACAGGTCATAAAAGACTTTTAGACTAATTCTGTTTTATACTGTCAAGGCCTATATACAACCAAATCCTCCATCAAATTTATTATGTTACCATTTGTATTTATAAAGGGTAATAATGTGGGTTCTTGTTTATTATCCTAAAGAATAGAAAAATCCAGGATCTTTCAGAACAGCCTTGCTGTCTAGTTTGCTATGCTTAGATCATTTTAAAGTATTATGTCTGTGCTATTGAGACAAAAGAAAATTCAGTGCACAAGGGGGAAAACAAAAAAGAAAGAAAAAACATTTACTTTTAAAAAGATGAACAAGGCCTCATTGTTATGAATCTGCATTTATTTTTCCTGGTCAAGCACTGGAAGTTTTATTTATACTTAATAGACTGCATTTGGCATGTCTAAAAATGACAGAAGTGTGAATTATGAATGACCTTCAACCTATTCAGGAAGTTGTAATAATTGAAATAATAGAGAAATGTAGTCCCTGCAAAACCTGTGCTGAGAGACAACTTTTTGAGATTATTGCTCTTTTCACTTTGAAGTTGCTAGTTGATTTCTTCCTCTTTCAGCTCCCAGCATTAGGCCTGAATGCCTTGTTTTCTACAGCTTCACTCAATTTATCACTCAGAAGACTAGGAAAAGCTGAATGGAACATTAACATTTGGAGGGTGGGTAGGAGGGGAGGTAAGTGACAGTTTATATATCTGAACAAAGTCAACATTTGATATGAACACATCTGTCAGTCTCAGTGCTGCAAAGAGGTGGCATCAAGTCCACAGACACAATATGTGCAAATGTAATGGCTCTAAGAAACACAGTCTGGACCCCTCATTTATTCATAGCAATGTGGGGAACCCCAACTCAAGAGTGATGTCAAGGTTTTGGCCTCTGGAGGAAGGATCCAATTATACATTCTGAGCCTAATTAGTAAGAGGTAAAGAAAAGTGTCTTCAGCAGACAGAGATTGACAACAGAGTATAAATTTGTCCAACAGAATATAAGCTTTATCATTGCCAAGTTTTGCCAAACAAACCACCCTTAGTTTCTCCAAAGAGAAGGTGTCCATACTTGTCTTGAGTGTCACAGTCTAAAGACAAGAATATATTAATTGAGAAAGATCAGATACTGTCTTGCTATATCCACATCCAAAATAAAAAATATGTATCTACTAAACCCAAATATTATTGGAAGGGAAAGTTTTTCTTCTCCACATCTTTATCTCTTTGTTAATAACATGAAGATAAAACCAAGTAAAATTTATTGAATGAAACAAAACAGAGAAAATTGATTGTTGGTTCTAGTTTACACAAACAGGGCAAGCGATAAAGATTCACTTGTTATAATACTTGGAGTCTACAGTGTACCCAGCCTTGAAGCCTTGCAAGTTGTCTCTTTAAATAACCTCTAAGGATCTCTCCACAGAGCCCACAAGAAATGCCCATTAACCACCTGTCTGTAAAGTGGCCATTTCATCTGATTCTATGAAAACTCTCTGATGATCATGCTGAATGGTTTATGAATGTGTGAGAAGAGTTCCATCATTACATTATAGGGAAGCTAAAGATCATCTTCGGGTTTTTTACTAGGCTGGAGGCTTTTCTTGTGTTGTTGGCCAACACGTTCTCCTTGATGGCTTGTAAAGCATTTTGGTGCCATCCCAGAAATAGCTGGAGTCTACTGTGCATGTGATGATTTAAGATCTTCCTTAATGAAAGGTAACATATACATACAAACATTAATTACTTAAAATGCACACACAATACTTCAGATCACCCTCTTTTTCAACTCATGTATTTTGTAAATTTTAATAAAAATCCTGGTATGTGTTATGTCAGTGTTGTGTCCTGGGCATTATTACATGGGGGAATCTATGGGGGGTGGGGGGAGTGCTGTCTGTTTTATGATATAAATATCAAATGGCAAACTATGTCTGAGACAGTTTCATCTTCGGGTGAAAAAAGTAACTTATCAGCCAGACAACATCCCCCCAAAGTCAGCTTAGGCACCGTTCACAAAGCCAGTCTCTGGCTATTGCCAGCTGGCATTCATCTTAAAACAGCAGAGCATAACTTTGGTATAAAAGTGGAACTTAACTTAAAAGCAAAGCAAAGAAAATGCCCAAAGCCAATAATAATTTTAACATCAAAAGAAGTCATACAAAATGTGGACAGAAATTCTTGTAAAGGAAGAGCAAATTAACAAATTACCTGACAGTAGATGCAAACATTTTTAAAAAGTGGAAAGAGGCTAACAAGTTATATTTTTGCTTAGTATCTAGCTGATCTACCCTGCTTTGTTGCACAAATTGTATTAATTAAATGATGCAGAAAAGTGGACTTTTTCCTCAAAAAAAGCCAAAGAAAAAAACTTAATAATTGATCTCCTAATAAGCTTGCAATAATAATACTGCTCTAATTCACATGGACCTAAGAAGAACGAAAGCGGGTGTACCAAATCAGCCATGATCATCCTGGAAGCAGTTAAAACTTTATAAGGTAAGGCACAAACGAGAACAATGCCTGTTCCAACCGAAAACACTGTGGAGTCTTGCTGCTGTTCATTAACCACAAGGGAACTGGCAGAATCCCCTAAGTGAATTCTGACTCTATATTCTCTGAGGGGCACTCATTCTATAACTCATTTCTTCAAAATATACATTAGGCATTAGATAATCTTTTATAGACACATTTCTTTTTATTCAGAGTGAACAGCAGACTTCTCTTATTCTACTTACTAAATACCAGCTGTCAAGGGCCTGTTTAAAAATGAAAGGACTTATCACCTTGTGTAAATGACAAGATTAATAATGTCTGGGGTTTCTGAGAACTTTACTCCACTTGTAGACCATGTTAGGGCAGGCCAGAAGTTTGAATGAAATTGTGTTCCTTCCTAAGATGCAGAATACATACACACATACATGTATAAAATGTTACCCGAAAGCACACATCCAGATCATTCTAATTATCATGAGTAGAAAAGTAGGTCTGGTTTAAATATAAAAAGTCAACTTTTATCAATTGTGTCTTGGTGAACCTCTCTGATTGTAACCAACATGGTTTCACCATGAAGAAGTATAAGAGGAAAATCGTTGTGTCCAAAGAACTATCCCATAAGTACACAAAACTTGTGAATATATTCAAAGATGACAACTGGCATTGTTTGAGGTGGATAGGGGGTCTATGGGTAGCCTTGCCTTTGCTCTAGGTGGAAGGAATAATAATGTGCAGTTCAGAGGGGACTTATCAAAGGATGGAGGGAGAGGCGAGGGCAGGGTGAGACCAAATCTAATGCAATGTGCTATATCCACCAATCAAAATGTTTTGTAAAAGTGAGATATTTATAAGACTTCAAAGAAAAGGATATCAAAATATCCAGATTTTT
>NW_007726567.1:383013-388702 GCF_000696425.1 Galeopterus variegatus | reverse complement strand
AAAAAAAAATTAGGATATCAAGGATAAAGAGCCTTGGGTGTTCTTAATGGATCTACTATTTTATGACTTGAGTGGGATTGTGGTCTCAATTTACTAGTGTCTTTGGTGTGGACTTCTTTTATAAAGATAAATTACTGTAGTTAATACAATAGTTTAAGGGATCAATCAGAAGCTGCAACTACTTAGAAATTATGGTTTAGCAGTGATGTTAGTGTTTTCGGAATTTCTATTTCCAAAAACATCATTGCAATAATTTTGAAAACATGAAATGGAGACATCTAAAGTCATGAAACTCCAGTCTTTCTAGGCACCATTGTCAAGAAAGAAACTGCCACAAAGCTCATTCTTGTCTTAAAAAAAAAAAAATCTGATATAAAATAACTCACAGAAATCTATTGTAAAATTTCAACTCAGAAAAATCCCCTCAAACACAACGTTGGTAAAAAGGTATCGGGAAAATGTTAATTGAATAGCCTTTGTTTTTATTTTTATAATACAAAACAGATTATTTCCTTTACCAATTTTGCTAAAAAACCAAAATCCATGCTGTTTCTCAGAACTTCTTTACCCCCAAACAAACTAAATATGGGTTTTATCTAGCATGCAAGTCTGACTGTCCTACTACTATCAAACTGCATTATCATCTTAGTAAGCACATTTATGTTTTCTATAGAGCTCCTCCACATCATTATAAAACCAATCCAAATTGATTAAACTTGATCTTTAACATTAGAATTTTTTTAAACATGTATCTTTGCCAAAGTAAACTATAATTTATTCACTCTTTGTTAGATGATCTAATTGTCATGATAGCTAGACTGTAGATAAAAGATCCATCTGAAATTCTTCCTTTTTAGAGTTCAGGATTTATACCTGTCTTGCTATTAAAATTCATTTTATAAACGTAAGCTCTATCTAAGAACCAGAGCAAACAAATACTTTTTAGAATTTCTTATAGAGTGCTACATTTGCTTTTGTGTTATACAGGTGAGTTGATGTGGTTAATGTTTAATAACTACTCCTGATGCAGGGTCTCTCTCTCTATGTCTGGGTATTAAATAATATCTCACAGATTGGGAACGTACATTATGTGATGAGTTCTGCTTGTTCACCATTTGGCAGCTCCTGTTCCTCAAGGAAAAGAGAGCAAAAAACAGACCCAGAGAATCTCTTTAGTCAGCTCTTTTATAATTGTACCTAGTCCAATACTCACATTTCAAAGCTGTCTAGAATCACTAGTTTTTATTGGCTTTTAGAATATGCATATGAGCTTATAGATGAAAATGCTTGTAACATATGTATACATTGGGTGGGTATCTGTTCTCCTTCGTCTTGTCAATTGGGCTAAGTGTGATTATATACATACATGCCCATTACACAAATCTGAGTTTCATCTCTGACTTTCCTCTCTTGTTGTTTGTGGGTGAACTTACTTGACCATGTAATATCAATTTCACAATTATGTTATTTGATATGCATTCTGTTACCATCTTAGATTTCTGCCAGTATAATACATAAGTTTAAAATGAGTACTTAAAGGAATAATAAATATGTGTCTAATATTGACCTTATGTTTTTCCTGATTATTTTCCCTGGTTCTTCAGTTAAAAATAAGTAAACATGCTATTCATTAAGGTGTAAAACTAGCATATTTTCTTTTGAAACAATGCATTTTACAATGTGTACTTCAAAAGTAACTACGTTAAAATTATAATGCCTACTCTAATGAGCAACCTAATTCATAGTTAGAAACAGCAAAAGTTTTCCTTTTTTAATGCAATCAATATTCCCAATGACAAGAGTACATTTATTACAAAACATTAGACACACAAATATTAAATGAAAAAAATGGCTACAAATGGACTTGGATTGGCGACAAGTCCCATTCCTAAATCATCTTTTCACTGATTCCACAACATTTTTATCTGTCTAAGTTAATAGTTCCCATTGTCAATAAATATGGATAGCAAATAATTATCATGATATAATTGTATTATTTCATCTGAAAGCTACCTTTTGAGTTCCTCCAGTTCCCTTTTTAGGAAACATAACATGAACAATTCATTCACTCACAACACCTATGTATTTCCCACATCTACAAATAGAGTATTCAAAAAATGCTTGTTGTCGATGGTGACAGTAACTCATATGACAGACTTGGGATATTTTCTGCTCATAATCAATAGCCAATTTAATAATGTTTTCCTTTGTCAATAACGCTTCTTGTTTTCTTATGGCAAAAGAAAAAAACCAATGGATTGGTTTATTATTTTTGATATATGTTGCAGATTTTTAAATGATTCCCATTTAAACCTAATTTTACAATTTACTACCTCTTATACAGTTTAGCCAGTAAAAATTATCTGGTAGCTGGTAAAATGCCAAAGAATAATCTCATAACGATGATTGAAATGGAGTCTTAGACCATATGACTCTAGCTTTATTTAACAGCTCTCAATTGGAAACATCTAATTTAAACTTTTCTTTTTCTTGGTGGTGACTTCATAGTAGATTTGCCAAGCAACTATTTCAATATGGTCTTTGAAACATATTCTATTTAGGTTACCATTGGGTTAAAAGAAATAAATGATTATAACAATTTAATTCTAACCCAATGATGTTTATAAAACAAAAATTATCAGGCTGAACTTCCTGTTATTTTAGATATTGTCATACTAAGTTACAAGATTAATAACCTAATTTTATTAAGTGCAAAATATGTTCCGTGATATTTTCATGATCTTTATCTTACAGTTAGTGTTATTAAAGTCAACCTTACAGTATAGTCCTCCATAATGTCACAAAGAAGCAGTTTCCAGCAGTGATATTTTTAAACTTTTTCACATATACAAAAGAAAAGAAGAATATTTTGATTAATCTAAAAGTAAGGGTTCTCATTTACAATTAGGCAAATCAACAGAAAATACATAAACAGATAAGCTCACATCAATATCATACATACATATGTCTACCTACTATTTCAAATGAAACATACAACATTTCACTTCCAATTTCTGCAAAATTCACAAGGTATTCTTGATTAGCTCAAAACTTTCTATAAATGTACCTACTATGACGGGAAAGAAAAAGTGTAAAGAACAGCAAGCAATAAATAAGTACTTAGTTTTTAAATCATTCAATCACACTAAGAAAGCTGGAGCATTTATTTCTAACCAAAGAAAGTAGCACTAAAAGAAAGTAGTACTGAAAATGACCTCGTTCTGCATCTTACTTATATTTGTGCATTACCTTTCACCACATCAACAAACAGGCCACAAGGGTCTACTGCAGTTCACTGTTATTTTTATTCTTCAGGCTTCACTGATACTTTAGTGCTCTCAATGAAGGACAAGAAAATCTTTACAACATACCTGATCATTTATCTGGCATGCAACAAGGTTGTGCTGATCATAACAGCCAGCAAACCTGATGTACTTGAGCCAGCTTCCTACGTCTGGTTGACTGGCATCTATGCAGAACTTCACATTGCAAAACTCATCTAAGATCTGGAAGGAAGAAGATGAGAACAATCAGTTGACATATCAGTCCATTCATTAAAATGGTTAGTTGCTTGAAAATACTTCATTGAAATGTATATTTCTCCTCTGAATCCTTAAAAGAAAAAAAGTCAGAGAGCAGGCATATTAATAAAAGAGGAATAATAAGTTATCTTGAAAATGTCAATGAACTGCTTTTTTTTTAAAGGAATAAAGGAATTGTAACATCACAAAAACTGATTAATTGGTTTCAAAAAATGCTTGTTTTCTTATTATGATGAATGAATGCTATTGACTTAATCTTATCCAATGTGGTCTTTATAAAAAAATAATGTTGAACAGTATATATTAATATAATATTTCTAAACTAAACAGTCAATATTTAGGTTTGGATAGTCTTCTCATGTAAGTGTATATTTTCACGTTTTTGCACTTCAAATTAATTCAATTAAAAACTTTAAATATTATTAAATTCCTTTTCCTAGTTTACATTTCATCACCATGAAACAATTAAATCATACCCTTAACTGAAGGAGACAGTAAGATTTTACTTACAGACACTTTTAACCAAACTAAAGGAAAACAAATTTAAATAATCAATAGGTAAACACTTATGCAAAGTATGGCAACCTTTAGTTAACACATGCCAATGCATGTTTCAATATTACACACAGTAAGTCAAACAACAAAACTGGCTTCTTACAGACAAGTAGAAAGAGGTTAAAAATATTGTAATATATTGCCATTATTACATACAGTTGTGTATTGTTATTTTTTTCATGAGATTTTACATTTGGCCTATCCTAACTATTAATCTTTACTTAACATGCTCATTAAACAAAAATTGAAGAGGTAAACTTCCATTTTTAAGGTTTTGCATACTCAAACCAAGCAATTCTGATTCACTAACAGCAATAATTTCTTAAACATCAATATTAAAAGCTGCAGAGTTGTTGACCTAATGCTGAATAACTAAAAAGGCTGGTAATGTAATGTCAATCTGTTAATGCAAACTTGAGGAAGTTTCCTATGAAAGACTAAACAATATAGTCTAAGACAAAAATTAATAAATTAAATAACCCCTACAGAACTTTGCTGTATCTATACCTACCTAAAAGTTAAAACTAAACTCTTGGGTATTTAGACCAAAAGCAATTTTGCATAGAATTCAGGTAATCACCCAACTGCAGATTCAAGTCATTAACTCACCATAAACTTCAGGAAGAACCCAGTGCTTTGAGGGCTCTGCTCAAGAAGCACTATGAATAAGCCTGTGGCCATGAGGTAATTGAAGGACAGTAAGTAGTTCCACAATTTAAAAAAAGAAAAATTGAAACAGAAGATAGGGATAGTAATTGCTAAACACATACAAACTAAAGTCTTTTTTTTTCAAGGATACCTATTCACACTAACAACAACAAAAAAGTCTACACTTAAATATCTTCTCTAATATAGGACAAATTTTAACAATTTGTTATTTATAAAATTACAAACTTTAGGATGTTTTGTAAACTCTCAACGCTGAATAACTCAAAGGGCAACCTGAGATTTTCCCTCCTTCCCTGATGTCCAGAAGGCACATAAATAACAATAGCAATGCACATTTTAAAATAGTAAAACTTGAGGTTGTTGGGTTTTGTTTTTTTGGTTTGTTTGATTTCTGGTTGAACTTTTGTTGTTTATTTTCTTGACAAGCAAAGAAAAAAATTTTTAAAGGCAGTTCTACTGACACACCAGAGAAATATTTAATGAAGGAAATAGGGTGAAGCCAGTGAAATGCAACACAAGTTCCATTTCATACTTGCAGAAAGCTGTGGGAAACTTGTTAATTTCAAAGTCAAAAGCATCTATCCCCTTAGCTTTCAAGCATTCCCTTTTGCGGGGGCAGGCAGTTAGTATTACATATTCTGCACATAAAAATTCTAGGTGTAATTTTATTCCGTGTTAACATTATTGCCATTGCCACTGTCAACAGCAAAGTTAATTTTTTAAAAGTTCATTTCCAAGGAATGTCTTTTAACATAACTTGTTACATGATTATTCAAAGATTTTCACCATCCTATTAACTTTCCTACTCTCAACATTCTTGCCCCAAGACAAAAGCCTAACTTTCTCCAGAAATGTTTCCCCCCCGGGGTGAATTATTCATTTCTGATTTGCTAGTAGAACTGCATTTGTCTCCCAAATGTCTT
>NW_007726567.1:381974-382633 GCF_000696425.1 Galeopterus variegatus | reverse complement strand
CCAAGACAAAAGCCTAACTTTCTCCAGAAATGTTTCCCCCCCGGGGTGAATTATTCACTTCTGATTTGCTAGTAGAACTGCATTTGTCTCCCAAATGTCTTAATCGTCTCGGAAATCTCGAATAAAATAAAGTAACACATCTTCCGTCATTTCATCTAACACACTCCTGTGTTTTTAAAAGCTGTCAAGCTCCAAAGATAGCTTTAAAAAAAAAAAAAAAAAAAAATCCCTTTAGGGGGACTTCAGAGAAAGACCCTTTCAAAAAAAAACAAACACCAAAAAAGGAAAAAAAAAAAAAAAAAAAAAATCCCCATAATCTAGCCAGAGGGTCCGAATGTGACTTTCTCGCGAAGCAGCACACGACGTTGGACAGCAAGGCTGTTACTTGGCAAGGTGGAACCCGGCCCGAAAGCGGCTCCAAAGTCGCGTGGCCGGTGCCAGCAATTCCGATTTTGGCAACCCCCACTTCTGCGTCCCCGATAGCGATGGACAGACACACGGGGGAGGGGAAGGAGGAGGAGAGCGCGAGGAAAAGAGGCCGACAGCCGGCAGAGACCCACCGAGGACCGCACGACCCACCCCGGAGACGCGTCCGGAGCGCACCGTCCGCGGGAGGAACCAGGAAATCGCCGGCTGCGCCGCGCACAGACGTGCCGGGC
>NW_007726567.1:364204-381830 GCF_000696425.1 Galeopterus variegatus | reverse complement strand
AGGAACCAGGAAATCGCCGGCTGCGCCGCGCACAGACGTGCCCGGCTCGGCGAGACCGCGGCCGGGGGAGGCCGGGCTGGGGCGGGGGCGCGGCGGAGGGGTGCCACGGCGGGAAACGGTCCCGGTGACAGCCTGTGCACGTCGCCAGACTTTTCCAGCGAGTTCTCTTACCTTAAGATTTCTATGGCCTCAACTCAGCAATAAAAGGCAATCACAGAAGAATTCAAATAAACAGAACAAAATAACCAGCAGCCCCCAGCGCTCCTGCATGAAAATCCTTTCAAACGATCCCGAGCAACGTTTCGAGATGGGGGGGGAGAAAAAAAAAAAAAAAGCCTGGCGTCTCGATTTCCGAATGGGTCTCTGACAACTTTGTCCGTCTCTGGGATCTGTTCTCCGGGACCACGCGTTTCGGGTTTATTGTCCTCCAACAGTGTATTTCTAAGACCAGAAATGAAGTCTTCTGTCGTCTGGGTGACCCGAGTTTGGTGTGTTTGGGCTTTTTTTCTCCCTTCCTACATGAGCTCAGAGCTATTCCTTCTGGTTCACATCACCTCCCTCTTTTCTCACTTTCTCTTGCTCTTATCAGCACGATGTGTAATGAAAGTTATCTGAAACCCACTAAAACTTCTTCCACTTCTCTTCCCTAGTTCCTGGGGGGTGGGCTGGGGTGGGGGGCACCGGCAGGAGGAGGAGAGTGTGAAAAGGTGGGGGGCCTGGGGGGGCGAGGGCAGCTCTAGCCCCCTCTCCGATCCTCCGCAGCGCCTTCCCTGGTCCCGGATCCTCACGGGATCGTCCCCTTTCGCAACTCCAAGCTCAGCCGCCGGGTTTCTATTTCATGAACTGTCTCTTTCTGCTCGGCCATCCAGAAAGAACCCGGGGCGAGGGAGAAAAGGAGCTATCTCCCGCCGCCTAGAGTGATCCTCCTTCAGTAATTTTTAAAGTGACAGCAGCCTCCTCTGGCGGGAGAGGTCACAAAAAGGTCGCCGAGACCCGAGTCCTATAGGGACAGACTGATTATGGATGCACCATCCCCCTTAAACATGTAGATTTCTCCGGGTAAACAACCAATGGGGAGATCTCGCCAGGCAGGATTTCTTTCCCCTGGGAAATATCCTCTGTTTCGATGTCCTGAAAGCACAAGTGTAAGTGTGTGAGTGTGTGTGAGTGTGTGTGAGTGTGTGTGTGTGAGTGTGTGAGTGTTTGTGTGTGTGTGTGTGATGGGGGTGGGGACGGCTGGGGTGGGGTGAAGTGCTTTCAGGGGTGTGAGGGTGTGTGCGCCGAGGCCGGATGGGGGGAGGGTGGGAGCGCTGGAGGGGGCGAGAATGGGGCTTAGGGTAAAGGGACCAGCGTCTACTAAACAGAATTCGTTTAGAAATTTTCAGAAAACTGTAGCGTCAAGAGTGAACAGTTGGCACATACATTTCCAGTTTTCTGCTAAGCATCTTTTAAATTTTTTAATTGAAATTTGTACTCTAATTGATTCCCTCCATTCTTAAAGTTAGGTCAGCAGAAGGGCGTGCTAAACTGTCAAATCATATTTTTCTTAGAAAGAGAAATTTAAAAATCTGAAGCACTGCATATAACTCGCCCAAATAACATATTGTGAATGTGGGCTCAAAGAGATTGACGACTGTCTGGTGAGTTTTTGCCATTTTCTTTGATACATTCATTAGAACACCATGAACGCCCCAAAGTGGAATTAAGCAATTTGACAACTCAGATTATTTTAAAACTTTTATCATCATAAAATGCTCCATTTAGTGATCGGTACTACACTAGGTTTAATACCTTTCTTATACATATTTGGTCAATTTGTATTAACGCATTACAGAAATGACGTTGGAAGAAAGAATATAGGGAATGCATGGCAAAATAAAAGGATCTATAGATTTACTTATAGCCAACCTGGGAAGATTTAGTCAAACCCACCGGTTAAACGGAAATAAATGCTTTTTATCACAAAACTCTATTCATAAAAACAAATGGACAAAACCCAACTTCCCAACTCAACAATGCAGTGTTAGGCAAAGTCAGCGAGTCGAGGCACACTTGCAAAGGAGAGGTGGAGAGAGGGGCTGGACAGTGTGCTTACGGTTGAACGTTATTTGCAAACAGGGAAAACACAAGTGCCACCCACTTTTTGTTTTCTCCAAGTGCAAATAAACGTTTAATCTAGTAGATCTATCTGTCCCCAAAAGGCTGATTTTAAAACAAAAATAGTAACAAAAGGGAGGGATGTGGGGGAGAGAAAATGACAAGAGGTGGTGACTAATTCGTTTCGGTGGCCTGTTATCTGTGACATTGAACTGTTATTTCAGATAATGGCCATTGTTTGAGGGAAAATCGCACAGCAGTGGTAGGTAGGACAGGAAAAATCCTTTGTAAATAACCTAAAACCCGGTCAGATATTCCCATAGAGTCCGGCGCTTGAGAACCTTTAAGAGCCCCGAGTTTGCTGCCATTGATTTCCTGCCCTTCCTCAACTTGCCTATTGTCGGAGCTTTTTCTTTCTTTCTTTTTTTTTTTTTTTTTTTTTTTTTTTTTTTTTTTTCTTTTTTTTTTAATTTAGCCATAAATTGGACCGGCTCGAGCTATGAGCTGTTCTATTTTCTTCCTGTCAGGATGAGGGATTTGTTTTATGATGCATTGTGTATTAAATACAAGTAATCTGGGGAACCGATTGCTTCAGACAGTGCGGCCTGATCAGGGGGTCTGAGAGCTCAACGCCTCAACCCCCCGCCCCGGCCCTGCAGCCCCCACCTTCTTGCCCTTTACAAAGCTGCTTTGAAAAGGAGGAAACGTCGGTGTATAAACAAAAGGTCGTGTGGAATCAGCGGCAGGTCCTGGCTAAATTAGGATTTCGTGGAAAGGTCTCTGAGTTTTTTTCCTTCTACTGGGTTCGGGTGTGGGAGGCGGGGCGACTTGCAAGGTCTGAATACTTGCAGGTGCGGCGGGAGGCCGGTAGATGGCGATGCGCCCCGAAATAAAGCGCGGCGCCTGCGGCTCCAGCCACCCAGGTGAGCCCGCCGCCGCCCAGCAGGCGCTGGCAACCCGGCTGTGCCCTCCGCCCTGGGAGGCAGCCCGCACCTTCCCAAACCTCATGTTGGGACCCGGGCACACGGCAACCCACATCCGCAGACACCGGCCTGAGCTGAGGCTATTTCTACGTATGAAATTAACCGAGTAACACTACCTCTCGGAGACCTTGGAATATTTATCTAGAGGGATGGAGGATTCATTTCATCATTATCATTGTTATTTTACTAATATCATCATCATTATCATTATCATCAGCCTTGTTCTCCTCCGGATAAATTGTGAGAAAAACTAAGGGAAATCATCAGAAGGACCCTGGCAGAAGAGGCTCACAAACAAAACACTAAATCTCAATAGCTCTCTCGCATTCTCTCTCTTCCCAGCAACTCCCTCTCTCCTTTGGTTATAAGCGTATAACAATAACTTCACGTAAAGGCAGACTCACTCCACTTTTTCTTGACACACCTCGAAGTTTAAAGATAGGGTCCTGAAATCCCAGAGTAGGTAGACAGGTCTGATTTCTCATGAAAGGGGCCTCTTGCTGTTTAAATAGTAACCTTTTAGAGAAGACCTGACCCACCTCCCCCCATCAGAAGTAAAACAGAACAGGAGAGAAGTCTAGAGAAAAAGATTTTTGCAGGGAGCTTGCTTTTCTCCCTAGTTAGCTTGCTTTCCATCAGGAGCTTTCTAAAACAATAAATAAATACAAGGAGCCAAATACCACCACCAATTCCCTTTATTCCTTGGGATTTCTAGTGAAATCTGTTTACAGTAGTTCCCAGTTACAAATTAATCTGCAAAAGCCGCTGTCCGCTCAGCAGTAATCAGTAACATTTGTGTTCTGCAGTGTTTAGCACTGCCCTTGAAATGGGCTATTAAAAATAATGGTTTTACTGTAATCTCAAACCAGCTTTAATTTGCAAACATGTATCAGGACAGATGATCTAAATATTAAGGGGATGGAAAGAGAGAACAAACTATAACAAATGTATAGCTTTGGGGAAAGCAGAAAATACTGCGATTCATCAGCAATGTTTACAAAGAGAATCATATTTTTAAAACATTTTTTCCAGAAGGAATTACTGTTTTTTTTCTTTCTTGTTCTGTTAATTGTTGTTTACCAAGAAAGGGCATTGAAAATATGAGGTTTGAGTGTGAGCTAATTTTCTGGGAGTTGTAAAGATCCTCCTATGGCTGATGGCAGGGCTGGGGTGGGAGAGGTTAATGTGTTTTCTTCCTGGTTTGAAAAGGGCATAAACCCTCTTCAGGCCCCTTCCTTCCTCCCCCAGCTGTGTGGATTGTAGAATCTTTAAAAAGCCCAAAGATTTCCAATAAGGCCACTGGCTCTGCCTTCATTGTGTAACTGTTTATTTAAAATAAGTCAATATATTAGTTAAAGCAGTAAGAAGTTAGTGCTCCAGTATTCAAGTGATTCCCACAAGACTGTAAACTGATGCCTCTTTTAAGCCTTATACTTCATGGTCGTCCCAGAAGTAAAAGTTCTGCTAATGGAGACCCTATGGGCATGGTACATTCCAGCACATCATTAAAGGAAAGAAAAGCAGTCCAGCCAAAGCCAGATGAAATGACTGCACTGTCCACTTTTAATAGGCTTCCTGTGGACAAACAGCACTGTAACACTCTGCAGAGGACAATATTTAAAAACAAGACAACTTGCTGGCAGTTTTCAATACCATAAAGTTAATAAAGTATGTTCCCATTCACCCTGACATTATGTTTTTAGTTTATAGAGGAAGGCACTTTATAACCTCAGCCTAAGTACAGTTCCCTTAATTCTGCAGCTTTGGGTTTCTTGAGGTGGCTAAATATACACTGAACTCCAAGCCTGACATTTTTGTTTTAACACTGTTTTTTGTAGCTTTTCAGGAATGTACAAGTGCATTTTTACATTTCTCAAGTACAGTTTCATTCATAGAGATCCTGTTAAATCCTGTTTCATACAGTTCATGTCAAGAAGCGTGAAGTAATCTCAGAAATTGACATTTGGCTGAACAATAACTGCTTGCTAATTAAATCAGCTTCATGTGTAGATATTGATGTGCATTTAAAAAGAAAATCAATGCTTCCTTTTCCATGTAAGAATAGGATTTCGCAAAATCTTACCTAACCTGACTGAGACAAAGATAAGAAAAAATAGTAAGTATGTCTTTAGGACTAAAGAGACTTCCCACTGATTCGTATATAAATATTTCTCCCAATTTATCTGTCTTCCTTCTCCTCCAAATTGTCTACCACCCACAATTTCTTCTCCCAAATCTTTTTACTTGATAGACTAAGTCTTGTAATGAAGCATCACATTTAGGCACGAGAAGCTAGATCAAAAAGCCACGAAATCACAGGTAATATTCTGTTTAATTTTCATTATTTGTATTTTTAAATCAGGGAAGTATTTCACAAGCTTGGCTCCCTAAGAATTCTGTGATGCTACACAGGCAGACCCAGCAAAACAGTCCAGCGCAGTATGAGTTTACTAACAAAAAATCTCTGAATGTGCATAGTTCCCAACATAGCACCACTGCTCTGGAGAGAGATTTCTGGTCACTCATGATAGACTCTGCCTTTTTTTTTTTTTTTTTTTTTTTTTTTTTTTTTTTTTTAAAAAAAAATCAGGGAAGTATTTCACAAGCTTGGCTCCCTAAGAATTCTGTGATGCTACACAGGCAGACCCAGCAAAACAGTCCAGCGCAGTATGAGTTTACTAACAAAAAATCTCTGAATGTGCATAGTTCCCAACATAGCACCACTGCTCTGGAGAGAGATTTCTGGTCACTCATGATAGACTCTGCCTTTTTTTTTTTTTTTTTTTTTTTTTTTTTCTTTTTTTTAAAAAATCATTGGGGGGGGGGGGAAGAGCTATTAAAAAAGAAAAGAGGAAATTAAAGGTAAAAAAAATGTAAATAAAAAATTTCCCTTGGTCTGGAAATGGGCCCAACTGAAAGCATGTTAATCTCCACCTCAGTAATTTGGTTCTCCAGGAGAAGACAGAAGCCCTGCTGCTGTGCCCTGCACTTCATAAATCACATCTTTATGTGGACAAGGTCAGGGCACCTAACAGCTCAGACATGGGCCTTTGCAGTGGCTCGAGGATTCAGGCATGTTTACTCTCCCGCTCGGCTCTCCGAGGAGTAGTCCAGCACGCTTCTAATTACTTTTGATTATTTTCATTTGCTGGGGTCAGTCTGGCTTGCCAGGACTGCTGGAGGGTTGATTTCCTACAAATCTTGATGTCTTTGTAGGACGGCACTATGTGTGTTCAGAATTAGCACCCCGTTATTGTCCCTACAGCATGGGATTGATCCCTCAAAACAGACACAGTGATAAAAAAGTTTCCCCAATGAACCATTACCTATTTCTCTTCTTATTAATTAACTAGTCTAACTAATTAAAAGTCTAACCAGCTATCTGATCTTTTTTAAAAAATGCAGAAGACTTTAACAGTTGAGTATTTTATAGTACAGTTGGCCAGA
The DNA here is from genome assembly GCF_000696425.1 of Galeopterus variegatus. Classification (NCBI taxonomy): domain Eukaryota; kingdom Metazoa; phylum Chordata; class Mammalia; order Dermoptera; family Cynocephalidae; genus Galeopterus; species Galeopterus variegatus. Next base: position 375,303 of record NW_007726567.1, on the reverse strand, counting down.
CTGAAAGTGAAATTTTTTTTCCTTCGATTTTACATATATTTAGTAATGACTAGCAGCTCTTTGCAAACTAAGATGAAATACTTTGCAGAAACAACAGCTCTAGTGAATAAATTATTATACTCAAAGATTTATTTCCTAAACTCCAATTAAGGCTGCCATATTTAAAATATTTTTTGTTGGGCTATTTTGATGTATTTCAGTCCTAAGCTATTACAGTGAGTGGTTAAAGCACAACAGCAGCAAAATTTATACCAAGTTTCAATGAAAACATCGTGATAAAAACTCTAATAAAATATAGTAAAATTGTGGTAGAGACAAAGAGACAAAATACTATTACTTTTCTCTTTCTTATACCCCTAATGTAGAAACATTTAATGCTCTGTTGTGTTTGCATTAAAAGATACATTCAAGAAAAAAATAATGAGTGAATAAACATTAATGAAAACTTACAAATATTCACCAAAAACGCATAACATACCAGTGTGATTGTTCACACAGAAGGTATTTTCATATCACTGAGGAAAATCTACTATTTTTTTTTATTTTGTAGACGATAACTTGGATTATGATTATCATTAGTCTCAAAAAGCCAAATCCTTTATTCTTCCTAACTTCAGACCAAAGAACTAAGGTAGTCAATGCTTTGGGAATTAATCTTGACTCTGTATGTAATTGATTTTTCATTATTTTACTAATTTTAGTTAATTCAATCTTTCAAGACAGCATTTAGCACATTATGCAATAACTCCAGGGTCATCTTCTTATTTTACGACACTATTTAAGAGTGCTTTTAGTCTCATAATCTTGTGGGGAAACTGAGTTTGAAGACCTGCTTTTCCTCCGGTCTCCATTCCTAGATGGTTACCTTTGGGTAAGTCACTTAACCTTTGAGTTGGTTTCCATGAAAGTTTCATAAAATCAGCCTAAGATGAGTGTTGGAAAAATAAATTGGGTAATGGTAGTGTGAACTGCTCTGAGTTCATGCAAACAGGTCAAAATACTGTAAGTTTCACAGTATTCCTGTTTGCATAACGGGTTAGAGTAAATTTACATACGTGCACAACGAGAAGATAGTCCGGCCTATGCTTTAGGGAATGGCAAAGTATTTTTGTATCCTCTTTCTTCCATTCCAATGTCAGTTGCCCTAATCCTTACCCTGACTTTGGAAGAGAACAATTTTAAGAAAAGATATTTTCTCTCAAGCTGCAATACCCTCAAAGATGTCTGTCTCTGTCTGGCAACTGAGTTTGTTCTGTCCCACCCACCCTGTTCTCTGCCAGTCAGTAAGAGGGGGTGTTCTGAGGCAGAGGCAGAACATCACTGAGTTCCAGAGCCCTAAAACCTGGGGTAGGAGGACACTGACACACACACAGACACACACACACACACACACACACACATGCACCCGCACACTAGTTTTCGGTCAATATTTGATACCAAGGCCAGGAAATGTATCCTGTACAATACCCTCTGGTGGATTTTAAGGGCCAGGAGGGCAGGAATGGAGTCTATCTTACTTTTATTGCCCAGATTCTATCAAAATGCCTGGCATAAACTAGTGCTCAACAGATGTCTGCTGAAAAAAAATGTATCAGGTCCTTCCTTGACTTTCATTCTCACCTAGTTTGAATGCCTAGCTTACTGCCTACAGGGTGGCAGTGACCTCCAGTCTCAATTACTGCTCTGACCTCCCATCAGATCTTCTGACCACTACTCACCCACCCACTAGTTTATGCTCCGTGCTTTTAATCTTCCCATCCATGAGTTGGTACTCACTCCCTTCCTCAAAAGTTTTCAGTGGGTTCTAGTTGCATAACAATTCAGTATAAACTCATCCCATTTTTTGAGAATTGAATGAGGCAATGTATGTAAATCACTCAGAAACATGCCTGGAACACAGCATATGGTCAATAGAAAATAGCCTTTTGTTATTGGCATTACTAATATAATTGTTATTATTATTGTTGTTGTTCAGCCTCTAATTTCATTTGCCTTGGTTATCTTGGATAAAATTTTACCTATCCTTCAAAGCCACCCTTTTCTTATGCCCATAGATTCTTGCCACTCAGATTTGACTTTCTCATCTTTCTCCCCAAGTCATTTGTGCTTCTCTTCTGGTTTATAGCCAGTCCTGCTTTACCTTATAGGTGCATCTGTAATGATCTTGTCCTTAAGGGCCATTGTAAGATTCTTAAGAAAAGAATCAAGTTTTATTCACACTGACGTCTTCAGTAGCATCTTTTCATAATAGTTTATACTACCTTTGAATTTCCTTGCAAGAGTGAATTAATTATAGCTAAATGTATGGGAAATTGCTGTATTTAATATCCAGGAAACTTGGCTATTCAACACTGTTCCCCTTGGGAATAAATTGATGCATTGGTAATTCTTTCTGGGGGACTTAGAGATAGGAATTCCTGCCACTGTGTCTTCTCTGGAGTAGTACTATGTCACCATATTACTCCCCTCACTCTACCCACTTTCACAGTTTGTTTCTGTACTAACTCTCTGCTCTTTATTGGACACACATACTGGACAACATTTTGGATTCCTCTCTACCTCTTGTCTTCTATGAACAATCATCGGCTTGATCAGTCTGTTAAGTCACTTCCACAAGGTCCTCACCTTCCCACTGGCACTGGCCTAGTGGAAGTCCTTGTCATTTTAGGCCTGCCTGAATTTTTGTGGCATTTTTACACCAAAAATTAGTCTTCCTGAAATAACAAAGGTATAACAATGCTTTGCTTTACCTAAAAAGAAACATTAAAAAGCAAAAACAACACTATCAAAAACTCCAGTGGATCCCAATGTGCTAAAAACTAAAGCCCCTAATCCAAAATCCACTCTCCTCCATAATCTGATGTCAAATTTATCTTTCCAGGTCCATTACCTGCTTGTTTCCTCTACACAAGTCTTTAGCTATGGTATGAGCAGAAGATGTGAATAGAAGCTGTTGGCTCTTAAACTGTGTTCATGCAGGTCCTTCACTTCTCTTACCTCTGAAATTCACAGCATGCAGGAGATGAAACAATAGAGCTAGTAGGCGAAGTAACAGTTCCATTTATCAAGCTCATACAAAGCCTTCCAGGCTCTCTTCCTTGAAATTCTCACAGTACTTATTATTAAAACTATTCAATAGTCAATCATCATATTCAGGGTCATTTGGGATATTTCTGTTATCAGCCATTCTACCTGTAAACTGATGGCAAGAAACATGAATTATTAACAGGTATTCCCTGGACATGTGTTCTAGGGTCAACTGAGGTAAAGATAGCTCCCTCCTGGACTTTCACAACGAGCATAATTGTGGCAAGTGCTCTATACCTAAGACCCTAGAAATCTAAATCCTTTAGTAAAGAAACCCATTTGGCTTGTTTAACCAGGCATCATCGAACATATTTAAACATATATGTAAGCTCCTTTCCCCTTCCATTGGAAGACCTAAGGAGAAAAACTTTGGAAATAAAGCTTTATACTACTTTGTATCAGTTTCAGCAAAGCATGAATATTCCCCATATATATATTTTTCTATCAACTGACTGACTTTTCAACTCTCAATCAAAAAATGTCACTACAAAAAAGTCATAAACAAATAAAGAGAAAATCAAGCTTCAACTTTCACCCAACTTGAAAGCATTTAGAAGGTCTGTCAAGCTCACAAAGAAAGTAGGTCATCAGTAAACTTTAGCCAATTGATCCTTTGCCTGTGAACTGTTATAATTGTATTTGAGTATGTGGTATGAGAACCTTCCAAAGGAATGTGTGCAATCTCATTTCAAAATCAACCCACTCCTTCCATTCTCTTCCATTAAAAGTCCTTCTAAAACATAAATTTTACCATGGGCATATTTACATGCAATGTTTTATATTATTTAGGCTTTTCTTAATAAGATTTGGCATTATCTAGATATGTGTTTCCCCAAGGGAAAGAAAAGCAGCAAGGTGATCTCCATGCAAGGATGCCTGCATTAAACCTTTTAGGAATTTGCCTTTTCTCCAGTTTTCAATATTGGATTCATGTGTTGTACCTGCCTATGGCTGTCTAACTGCTAAACTAAGTGGACATTAAATCAGATGGCATACAAAATTACAGGCATTTGATCTTTTGATAAACCACAAACCTTGATGAACTAATGTTGTTCCAGATGAATTAACTCATCATCCTGAGGAACAGTACATTTCACAGGAGCAACCCACACAATCTTCTCTATGAAGAGCACTAATGGCTGTGATTAACTTGTGATCTAATGAAAGATCACTTACTTTGAAATAAAGAGATGTACAATAAAGGAAGGGGGAGGAGATGGTGAGTTAACTGTGGCCCCAGAATCATTGCTCCACTCCAAAGCTCTGATGACAGGTGCTGCATGTCACTCACACCTGGTTATGACGTCTTTGTTACAGAGTTAAAAAACGATCGATCTATTAAGTTCTCATCCATGACTTAATGCAACATTTATCTTTTCTCTATGCTGGAAATCCTAAAATTCCACTTTATCACATCAATAACCATAGCTAAACACATAAAAAAAAATAAAATAAAAATTCTATAGAGCCAGAAAAGTGTGTTAGGCTGATAATCCATTTAATGGATGTCACATCTTATGATACACATCAAATGGTAAGATGTCAAAGTATTCCAATGGTGGTTAAGGTACCAATAAAATCTCTGTATCATTGTGAAAATACAGACATTGATTTCAGCTGTGGCTTTGAAAATATATTTCTGTAAGTTTTTTTGAGTCAATTCTTCAATTTCAAATGAAATCCTCATATAGCCTGCCTATAAACTCCAGAATTAAGTACCGGTCAATTTCCAAGATGCAGATTCTTAAAGGTATTTGTGTTTTGTGTGTAGTTCTTGGCTGGAAAATGAATCCAAGTTTGCTAACACAGTGGTCTACAACTAGAAGGGAGAATGCCAAAAGGGACATGAATGGAAATACTTAAAGGGGAAAGAAAAATACGTAACCTGATTCACACACAATTTCTCTCTCCATGTGATCTGGACTACCGATTTATAAATAAACCATGGGACCCAGTCATGATGTGGAGAACATTGGAATTATGAGCCCAGAAAATAAGACTGAAATGACTACAGATTTAAAATTTTTCATTCGTACTTTTGTGTAATATTACATTGTGTCTTACATGGTTTTATGTTCCTCCTCACCACTTCCACTCTACATGAACTAGTAAAGTTCATAAGTCCTCAAAAAAAAAATCTGATGAATCAATTTAAATGATTCACTGAGCACGTTAGCTATATAACTTTTTTTTTTTTAATTTTGTGGTGGTGGTTGTCTGTGCAGAAATTACCATAAAAATGTTTGTAGTTTTCTGTACAATATCTTGTTACAGATATTGGTAATCAGTGCTGAAATATTTCAAGAAAACCTTTGAAAGTCTTTATAAAATATATTTTGCTACATTTTTATGTTGGAAAGCACAGAGGACTTTTAACATGTAGTAATTTAAATTACTAATATTCACCAGTTGCAAACAGAGGGAAAGGAAGGAAGAGGGAGAGAAAAAGAGAGTGAAGGAGAGAGATACAATAAGCCTTTACCTAGAAAAAAGCATAAGATGGAGACGTGAATCATCTGATCTCCCAGTAGGAATCAGTGTTCAAATGCCTTTTATATTATGAGTATCTTGTTGCATTGAGTGTGACTCTTGGGTTTAGAGATATGTATTTTTCACACCATGCAGCCTCTGAATGCAAATACACCACTTCCTTTGGTGCACAACTGAGCCGTGCTGAACCATTCCAACCTGGATGGTTCAGAGGCTGAGCAAAGGAAATTCTGGTTACACTTAATTTTCACTTACTTGCTCATTGTAGAATCTGAGCTTTCAGTAAGATGTAAATTTATTGAATTAGGGTTAGGTTTTGAAAAATATTCCATAGCAGTGACAAGATAAACAATTAAGACAAATAATGTGCTCTTTACCCACAATATTTGTGCAGAGCAAATCAGCAGTGTGTCTGTCATTCTTCCCTGTCCCCAATAATTTCTTGTGTGGTCCAAGTGATGCCAGAGGCTCATGGCTCACATGACTCAACTGTCACATCACCCATACTTAGGATGTGGTGCCAATAGTCTGTTTTCATGAACTTTCTGCCTACTGTGGCCTTTCACAGGGAAGGTGATGGGCTGAATGTGGTTAGTTGCTACGATGAGGTAGGAAGACTTCCTAAGGCCCAGTGGACTACAAGCGTCCTCCCTGCAAATAGGAACTCAACTGGGCTCATGGGCAATCGGTCTCAACGCCAGTTTCCTGCCAGGCCCCTCTGATGCTGGAGCCCTCGATTGAGTCCGCTTCTAGTTATGTGATATTGAAAGAGTTGTTTCAACTTCTTGAGCCTCTCTTTCAATATTTCTAAAACTGTGGTGATGGTACCTATATTATAGGATGTTATTAGGATTAAACAATTGAGGTAATGTATATAAGGCACTTAGTATAATGCCTGGTACTTAGTAGAGACTCACAAAAAAGTATAGTATAGTGACTAGCAGTGGGACAGTCTGGATTTAAATCACAGCTTCAATGTGTACTCGGTGAGTGACACACGTAAAGTTACTTATTTACTTGATTTCTTCATCTGTAAAATGAGGATAATGATAGTAAGTATCTCATAGGACTATTGAGACCAGCTTCAATGTGTACTCGGTGAGTGACACACGTAAAGTTACTTATTGCCTTGATTTCTTCATCTGTAAAATGAGGATAATGATAGTAAGTATCTCATAGGACTATTGAGAGGATTAAATGAAATAATCTACACATAGAACTTAACTCAGTGTCTTGCACATAATAAGCACCTAATAAACATTAGCTATTATTAAATAGAGCCCTACCTCTATGAAATAGTGTTACGTTCTATATAAATCCCCTTTATGGTCTTTTTGTTGTTTTTTTAATATAGACAACCTTATATCAGGAGAAACTTTTTTTCCTCCTAATTCATGTGATAGTCACTCAGGCAGCAATTTGTTTCTGAGAAACAGAAATGGAAACATTGAGATCCAGAGAAGAATAACCAAAATAAATAATAGGAATTCAGATTCATTATGGCATCTAATACTAATTATGGTGTCTAGGAATCCCAATCCTAATGGGGAAAATAGTTCTTAAGAAAGGATTTTTGGGGAAGATAGGTAAAAGAAAGCACATGAAGAGAAATAAAAATCTTTGTAATTTTACTAGAAGTGATAGATATTTTTAAAAATTAACCTAAAAGAGAAATTAAGTTGGTAGTATATTTTCCTCAATATTTGAAGTAGGCTATAAAAAGATAGAATTCTTAAGAAGAATAAGGCGAGATGGTACACAGAATAAGACATTAGTGTGAATCTGGAGAGGTTTTCAATTTGGGGTATATAAATTTGTTCTGTTGGCTGGGGAGTCACAACAGCAGGACCATGAATTCAACACATAAGCCAAGTTAGTTCAATTTATTCCACAAGCATTTATCAGGTGTCTTTTCTGTCCTGGCATGTCATTTGGCAGTGAGTGAGTGTACACTTATAATTTGGGCATGGTCCCTTCCCTTAAGGAGCTCTAAAACCCAATGAGAAAACTCTGCTGAATTGGTCACTGGCTACATACTGCACCCTACAGTCACCTGACAGTCATAAGGGAAGGGAACCACAGATGGATCCCCGCTGAGTCATTACCACTGCTGGGAAGACCATCCCTAGTACAGGTGCTGGCAGTGGTGGCTGAGCCGCAGCCCTCTTACATACAGCAAGGAAGGTACAGTCCTATTTTTATACCCTTACCTTGACACAGCCATCAAAAGGAATTTGACCCTCTTCTAATAAATAGAATGTGGTGAAAGTGATGCCCTGTGAGCTTTGAAGCTTCCTTATCAAAAGAATAGTGTCTGTCTGTCCATCTCTCTCTTTCATTCGTGTTTTTTAAACATCATGCAGCCTGCAGAGAGGCCTATGTAGAGAACAATTAAAATCCACTGGCAATGTGAGTGAGAGGCCTTGGAAAACAGACCCTCCAGCCCCAGTCACATCTTCAGAGGACTGTAGCTGCCGTCTTAACTGAAGCCTGATGAGACCCTGGACCACCACTGCCCAGCTAGCTAAGCCACTCTGGAATTCCTAAACTATAGAAGTTGAGAACAATAAGTGTGTGTTGTTTTCAGCCACTAAATTTTGGGGTAACTTGTTATGCAGCAATAGATACCAAACACACCACCAATGCTCTTTGGTGGATATGGAGAATTCAGTTGCCTGGCCTCCTCTAATCATCAGGGGATTCAGGCCTGTGAAAGAGAACCCCCCAGCCTACCTTTATCCTCAGCCTGTCCATACCCTACTGCATCTTGAAAGGGGAGGCTTCACTCTCCCATCTAACAAATACTTGCTTTTGGTTTTGCCCATAAACTTGTGCTCAATAGACTCATTAGGATATCCCAGGATGCATAAAGTTGAGAACCATTAGTGAATAAGACTTGATAAGGCCAAATTATGGAACACTTTCTAAAACCTGTTGGAATTTAGGCTAGATGGGATTGAAAACAGAAAAAGGCAATGATTATAAGCTTCGGAGTGGTAACATTACGACAGGCAGAGCCGTCACATAGTAAATCATGAGTGCTCCATTGGTTTGGAAGCATGCACCAAATTAGAGTTAGATTGGTATGCAGATTCAGACAGATTTTGGTCATTGCTATTGTTTATAAAATGGCTAAGATGTTGATCTTTGAACATAGAAGTGTCCCACTAAACTGTTTACCAGGAGTTCCCCAAATCTAGGAGAAAGGCTTGCACAACCATATCAGTGCCAAATGCATAAGTGAAAAGTAATAGAGATGCTCCTTAACTTACAATGGTGTTATGTCTCAACAAACTCATTGAAAATTGAAAATGTTATAAGTCAAAAATGCATTTAATATATGTAATCTACCAAACATTCTCAGAACACTTACATTAGCCTATAGTTGGGCAAAATCATCTAACACAAAGCCTATTTTATAATAAAGTGTTGAATATTTCATGTAATTTATTGAATACTGTACTGAAAGTGAATGTACTAAAAGTGAAAAACAGAGTGTTTGTACGGGTACCTGAAGCATGGTTTTTTGTGAATGTGTATTGCTTTCACACCATCATAAAGTAAAAAAAAAAAAAATCATAAGTGAAAGCATTGTTAAGTTGGGGACATATATATTAGTAAGCCCTGTTTCCCTCCCCTCCAGGGCCCCTCCATGGAGTAGGACCTTTCTTCTTGCCTCTTGATTGTGCTATCAGGACCTCACCTTGGAGCTGCAACCACTTGCAATAAAGTGACGATTGGCCACCTTTCCACACCCCCGCCCCCCGAGCTCCCAGAGAGTTTGCCAGGATTGCATAACCACCATCCAAAGCTTTGTCAAGTGCTTATTATACATCATTTCATTAAAAACTCATTAAAAGGCAATAAAGTGATTATTATCCTTGTTTTACAGATGACAAAACTGAAGTCAATAAGATTGAGTAAATCAGTTGCCCCAAATCACTTTGTTTTTACCAAAATAGAGTTATCCTATACATATTATTTCTACAACCTCCTTTTTTTGAATATTACAATATTATCACAGGCATGCTACAAGATAGAAGGTCTGTATCTAATTTGAAGCTCTTTTTCTATTTTGTTTAAGTGTACATACACACACATGTACACACACATGCACATGCACAATTTGACATGGATTCCTGGGTTTTGGAATAACTCTGGGGTATTTCCCCAATCCCCACACCACTCTCTTATTTCCCCAATCCCCACACCATTCTTTCCAATTCCTCAGCTCTTGACTTACAGGTTGAAAGGAACCAAACAAACTATGCTTCGGGATAAGGTTTAAAAGCCAAAGAGAATAAAAAATTAATACAAACCATTGTCCCTGCTGTTAAGGTCCATGAAATCTATTTAGAGAGGCAAGACTAAGCTACTTGAAAGAACAGCAAATAGTACAAGACTGTAAGTCATTAAGTACTAAATTATGTGGTTTGAATGATAAGTACTGCAGAGATTCAGACAGGAGGAAGTGCGTCAAGGCTGGTAGGAAAATCTTCATGGAAGAGGTAAGACCTGCTCTCATACAAAAGCTGGGCAATGGTAGAAAAGAATATTCCTGGGAAGCTTAGACTAAGTGTATTGTCAACATTTGTTTAATTGCTTTGATAAAACCCAGCATATTATTTTTCCTTAGGTGTATAAAATCATCTTCGCATGCTTTAAAAGTATAGGTTGTAGTAGCTTAGATATGTTTATATTCGTGTGTGTGTTCTAAACAAAGAGATTAATTTTCCTGATGGATTCTAATATACCGGACGGTTTTATACTCTATGCTGGGTGAATCTATCAGCATAAACTAAAGCAACATTGAAAAATAATTGTTCTGGTAAAATATAAAAGCAGTAAGAGTAATTCTTTTTTAATCTAAGAATTACTAACATACTAAAGGCTCATATCCACACATAATGCTTTTTAGGCAAACTAGTAACATTTTATTTCAGGTAACAGATATTCCTATTTTGTTTAACAAAGATATTATAGTCTATGTTATATTCAACTCATTTGCAATAAAGACAATAACGATAATAACAAAAAGAACAAAATATGTTTAAATCATAAGCATAATTCCCCAAAACATACTATCCAGTGCAGGTTTTTGTGCTTTAGTCACTTAAAAATATATCCATGGATTTAACATTTTTGTAAATTATGTGGTTAAGAAATGTATGCAAAAGATGTCCGTTTATATTTCTTTCAAAGCAAGTAGATTTAAAAATTTTATTTCTAGGGGCCGGCCCAGTGGCGCACTGCTACAGTGCGCCGCTTGGGAAGCGCGGCGGCGCTCCTGCCGAGGGTTCGGATCCCACATACAGACCGGCTGCTCACTGGCTGAGCGAGGAGCGGGGGCAACACCGAGGGTTGCGATCCCGTTGCCGGTCCCGGTCCGGTACGGGCGCGACACTGAGGGTTGCGATCCATTGCCGGTCACGAAAAAAGACAAAAAGACAAAAAAAAAAAAAAAAAAAAATTTTTTTTAAAACAATACGCCCCTTTTTTTTTTTTTTTTTTTTTTTTTTTTT
>NW_007726567.1:348418-363516 GCF_000696425.1 Galeopterus variegatus | reverse complement strand
TTCTGTAAGAGCAAGTTCATTTAAAAATTTTATTTCCGGGGGCCGGCCCAGTGCCGCACAGCTACAGTGCGCCGCTTGGGAAGCGCGGCGGCGCTCCTGCCGAGGGTTCGGATCCCACATACAGACCGGCTGCTCACTGGCTGAGCGAGGAGCGGGGGCAACACCGAGGGTTGCGATCCCGTTGCCGGTCCCGGTCCGGTACGGGCGCGACACTGAGGGTTGCGATCCATTGCCAGTCACGAAAAAAGACAAAAAGACAAAAAAAAAAAAAAAAAAATTTATTTCTAACACTAGTCAGCCTTGTTAACTTTACTTATTTATTTAGTCATTCCAGAAAGAAATCATCTTTTAAAAATCCCAGTGGCAACAATGTATCAAGTGTATTGAGATGGGGCAACTGGATACTGGGTGACCAATTAGCAAGCCATTGAAGTAGAAGAAGTAAGAGATGATGGTAAGATGGTAACAAATAATAATTATAATACAATAATTTATTAAATACCTACTCTATGTCAAGTGCTTATTATGCACCATTTCTCTTAATAATGCACTAATAAGCTATAAGGTAATTGTTATCCTTGTTTTACAGATGAGAAAACTGAACTGAACTCAATAAGTTTGAGTAAATAAATTGCCCAAAGTCACACAGCTGGTAGGTAGTAAAGACAGGATTCAAACTCTGATCAATCTGATTGTATATTCTGTCATGTTCTTTCCCCAAGGTTACACTATTTCAGACAGAATGACTTGAAACACTGGCCTGTTGAGATGCCAAAGACGTCATTTGCCTGATAATTGGGAGTTGGCATTTAGGGTCACTCTGAGCCAACCACTGACTAACAGGGACCCTTAGGACCCCTAATCTCAGTATAATATTATTAGATTAATAAAGGAAATACCACTAAGGGGGTATTTTCAAGATCAAAATAGACTCCTGGGACATCAGGGTATCTATGCTGTATATTAGTAATCAAACAGAGGCCAGTGAAGCAACATGATTTTGCCAAGGCTCAATTATAATTAAAGTGAGGACAAATTTATACCAATGCTTGGTCTGTGGCATCATACCACTTTTTCAATTACTCTCTCATTGATTAAATGTATTTTAATTGTAGTTTTTAAGGAAAAGACACGTGAAAAAAAGAAATTCAGTATTCAAGACAGGGAAGAGAGGCACTTCTTGGAGGTAAAATTCTAATCTGCTAAGGTTCTCGAACGTGACCCTAAGAAACATATCACTTAACCTCGTCTGACATTCTTCACTTAGGTTTTTGTAAAAACATAAAGATGAAAAATTTTTAAAAGTAAAACAATTTATTTTTCTGCCCCCAACTATGAATCTATGTCATAATATAGATGCTAATAAAGACAATGAAATTCGATTTTTAATATTATGCCATTAACCATAATTATGTCTCATAGCCCAGGGAAGATCGTTTGGGGTTATTAGCAGTGGTTTCCTCCTAAATCTAGCATGTCTGTCCTTGCTATCTTCTTCCTTATCTGATTATTTATATTGTTTTAAACTTCCTTGTGCTTTTATCATCAAAAGCCACTTGTGGTCTGTGTCCTGGGTGCAAAGGCACCAACTTCATGTCATATTCCTTCTCTAAGCCCCATTCCTAGCAAAGTTCCCTGACAAAAGTTTTGTCTACTTAATAGTCAACATAGGTTTTGACAGAAAATAAACTGGCTTATAAAAGTAGGTCTAAAAGTGAGAATCGGTTCCTCTGCTTTAAGACACCTTTTGAAACTGCTTAATGAGAGTTCTTAAAGAGTTTGGTGAAGACACATACAGACGCGTGTCATTGGAAAGCATCTAAGATTTCACCACTGAAATCTGTTAATAGAAGTAAACTGTATATTGCACCATTCAACAAGCATTTTCCAAACTTTAACTATGCTTAAGTGAGCATTCATTCTAGTGAGAATTAACATGAAAATGCATTAACAAAAATGAAGTGAAGTTGTAAAACTGATTAATTTCAGTAACATAAGGAGGTTCAGTATAACCAAATGTTGGAATTGTACCGGATGGTCAAGCCATCTACAGTATATGAGAAGTTTGTAATTAGCTATGTTTTTCATCACTTGGAAAAAAATACGTGGTTTTAGATATCATGTTTAAAGCACCTAAAGCACCCAAAGTTGTCATGCTAAATACAGGAGATCTAAAGATTGGCTGTTACACATCCATTACATTTAGTGAGCTGTCCCCCTGGCTTTTTTGAAGTGCTGTATACATGATCTTGCAAGGCAAAACACTTTATGTACCATAGGAAATTTGAGGCATAATGTTTAATGTTCACAAGATAAGTTAACAAAACTGTATGCTGGTGACTTTTTTATTTCCCTGTTTTATGTCCTTCAAGTACTTTAAGGAAAGATAAACAAGAAGGTAGGAAAATAAAATGTGCCTTTTCCTTCTACTTTTTTCACTCTCTTTCCTAAATTAAATTATAACTGCTGATTTGCACCCAAGGAAGGAATCATGTTAAAATATGCTGGATTTTTTTTTTTTTAATGTTTAGATAACAGCTTTCAAAACACAGCTAAGTAAAATGTGTTTTGAGATGGAAAACATTTGGTCTTTTTTGTAGCTTTCAACAGCTTAAGTGAAGGGGTTTTTAATGTTCCCAAACAGCTGGGCCTTACTATGTGTATCATGAATTCCACTCTCATTGAAGTCTCCCATCTCCCTCGCTGCAGGGAGAAGTTCCCCTTTTAATTCCTGTTCTTGCTTCTTGTTTATTTTTCCAACTTCTCAGTATTATCACAGCTTTCCCTTAGTTAATGCTTACAATACTGATTGCTGAAACTGTGTACTGCATCATTCAACAAACAACCTATTCTTGAACAAAACATACATTTTTTCTTCAAAAAAATGCTAATAGTTTTCTATTTATTGTGTGGTGGCTGTAGAAAACAATGGGTTAATCTACACTGGAACAATAATAATAACAGTATGCAGGGAGTGGGGAGATTGTATTGCTAATCTTCAGGACCTCTCATAGCCTTCTCGAAGGTGCTACTGAACATTCCAGTGAACATTATCTGAATTGCTTAAATTTTTATCACTCTCTCAATATCACTCCAAACAAATACTCTAAAGTTTTTCAAAACAAATTAATATTTCACAATTATTTCCAAATCCCTTCCCAGGGATGGATTTGTATAAATGCATCTATGCATGGGTACTTATTCATGTGACTATAATAAGGTAGAAAAGAGGGTGTGGACAGCAATCACACATAATGTCAAATAAATGTAAAAACAAAAGTAATCAATGTAGGGAAAAAAAGGGCAAAATATTGTAGAATAGATTTTTAATGCAAATGTACTGAATTACAGTGCATCTTACATTAAGCAGATATACTGTCTTGCACTCAAAAAAGTAAAAACAGTTAAGGAGATATACTGTCTTGCACTCAAAAAAGTAAAAACAGTAGTCCAAAAGCTTGTATATGCTAAATAGACAAACAAGCTTAAATAAGCTATGTTCATAAATGTACATAAATTATTTAAATAGCTTTGGAAGAAACAATTAAGCAGATATACTGTCTTGCACTCAAAAAAGTAAAAACAGTAGTCCAAAAGCTTGTATATGCTAAATAGACAAAAAAGCTTAAATAAGCTATGTTCATAAATGTACATAAATTATTTAAATAGCTTTGGAAGAAACAGCAAAAAGATTATCGTCTATTTTTATAATCTGTTATTTGTTGTTTGTTTCAAATTTCACTTTTTTCATCTATTTCTTTCTAATTTAGAGGTTCAGTTGGATGGAAATGTATTCCCAGCTGCATATTCACTCCCTGTGCCTTCCCCTCCTCACCTAACTCCTCCAGTTTTCTGCAAGCCATGGGGCCTTCTAGCCCTTTCTACAGAGCCAGCTAAGTGCCAAGGATGGGCCGTCAGTGGAGGAATACAGCATTACTCTATCAAATGATGTATGTTACCAGCCAGGGAGGTAAAGGCCCCACAGGATGGAAAAAAAGATGCTGTGGTATTTCTTATCTAGTGCGCAGTTCTAAATGATAAACAACTCTGAATATGTAGATGCTTCAGATGATCAATAGTAATTTAAATTGCTTTCACAAATCCTCTGATTGTTTTTCACCATGGTTAATTTCTATCCCTCAACTCTTTCTCCAAAAGAAGTTAACTTGTTCCTGAATAATTGAAAATTTACTTTATACTTATGTGATTTATACTTCTATGAATAGACATGCAACCCTAATGGAGAAAAATTGAATCTGTATGTTTTACATACACACACACATATATATGGGTTTAAATTTTTAATAAAACATACTAGAATGTACACATCAAAATGGCATTTGAGTGCTTTTTCTTCCAGATTCTCTACTTCAATTAACAGTGTTACTATCCACTTAGTTAAGGACTCTGATTCTTTAAAAGAATATATCCTCAAAATATTCTTCAAAATGCATGAAAAATAAGAGAGAACAGCAGCTTGTCATGAAAAAGATGGCTAAGGGGGAAAAAGATGCCTTGAAAACAAATACAATTCAACAGTTAAACAATTTTATCACTTTTTAGAAGAATTTTTTAAGCAATACTTTTCATAATAAGATTTTATTAGAAATGCTTTAGATTCTAGAGATAATAACGCTGATAATTTTTTACCCTACAGTGCTGTTGTTGTTGTTGTTGTTGCTGTTGTTGTTGTTGTTGTTGTTGTTTTCCCTGTGCTGCTTCAAATTAAGCTACTTGTTTTTTTATTAAATTATGGCATTATTTTATTTACATTTGGCTGAGAGATACTAGGGTTGAAGAATTGTACCTGTAAAATTGGTAAATGTTGCCAGTTTCTACATTAAAATCCTGGTAGGTCATATTTGTTAACAAAATTGCATTATGATTGGTTATGGGCAAACCAAAAATATTCTAAGTTAATTTCCTATTTCAGCTTAAAGGCCTACACTGACCCTACATCTAATCTTTTTTTTTTTTTCCCTCTATCGTAACTGTCTTGGCAACTTCATTAGTCTATTTTGTTTGATTCTTAGGGCTTGAACTGGTTGCATAGCACCTCTGACTATGGAATACTAGGGAAAAATGCAAATTTCCATACAAAGGTGAATTCTTTAACGTATATAAAAATTCAAAGGAAATAGAAAAAGCAAAATATTTATGATTTAGAATGGATCATCTATAATCCATTCTATTTATCTAATCCATTTATATTACCTATAAAATGTACAGTATAAAGAAAATTTATAGATAAAATTCATTACATATAAAATTTATGCATATAGATTATTATAGGTAAAATCTCTCTATACATTATTCTAAATAAAATTTAGACATACTATTAATAGAAAAATACCCATGCAGGCAACAATAAAGAAAATTATATTTGCTCAGATTTCGGTTTCTACTTTTTAAAAAGTCATAGGAAATATTTCCCCTTCATCTAATACTAGTTCATTCCATAAGCACAGACTAAATTAAGTCTAACAATGTGCTTTAGCTGAGGATAAATTTTCCTTTTCAAGGAGAATTTGTTTTCTGTTTTATCGTTTAATTTAGAAAAAAATTACACATGATCTTTAGCAGAAATACGATATTTTGTCCTGGGTTCCAGGTCAAATCTTTCCCTGAATCAGACATATTAAAAGACTTAAAACTATGATAAGAAAATCAGTGGCTGTAGTTATCAAAATAAGTTAAATTATCCTCATTAATTTAGATGAAATAATCAATATGCTATCAAAATATTTATAAATGGAAATAATGGTGATTTTACTTCCAAACATGTTCTGCTATGTTCTTTGCAAACATTCCAAAACCCAAGTGGCATACTTACTTTCATATTACTTAATGTTTGCTCCAACCTCAGAGTGTTAATACAAATAAAAATATTGACATTTTTTCACACTTATTCAATACCCACAGAAAAGAAACCTAAAGTATCATTCAAAACTCAGAACATCTTGTACTTAAAAAAAAGTAAAAACTTCAAAATAGAATTCCAAAATGTAGAATAATGTGCACCAGATAGTAAGAGCAAGAAGTAGCCTTTCGTTTCCTGAACTATTCCAACTTCCTGCTTAGCCATCTTATCAGAAGTTTATCTTAGTAAACAGAAGGGCAGCATGATACTCTGCTCTGTTCAATTCTATATGAGGGCAGTTCTACATTCTTTCATGGGAAAGAAGCAAATGTCAGCCAGCCAAAATACAAAGGCCAAGATGATATCTTACTACTGGCCCAATGAAGTAATATTTTAGGAAAATTATATTTAGCCACTTATGTAGTTCATACTAGCAATGAAATCCCCAGACTATCACAAAAGCTATTTCATACATATGTCTAATGCTGCAACACCTCTTCTGATCAAAACACCCTATTTTTTACCTCTGTTGATTTAAATGTCTTTTTAAACATTAAAATTGTCTGTTCCAAGTCAGACCTTAAAAGTCAACACCAAGCCTCTCCATTCTCTCAGAAGCAACCCTCAAATTACATTTTTTCCCAATGTACTTAATTGTAAAAAGATACAGTTCAAACATGTGCACAGTTTTGTGGGTGCCAAAACTGTGCCCTTGGCCAATATATATATATATATATTGCCCTTGGCCAATATATATATTGTGTTTTGCATTGAACACAAAGTGGCTAGAGTGATGATTATTTCTCTACTGTACATTATAAGCCAGCTTTTCTATTTTGGGATGACATTCCACAAAGCTTCACAGAGAATCCAAACAGTAATTTACATAGGATTGGGAGAACTAGTTGTCCCCTCAAATAAAAGTAGCAATTGGGGATTTTCCCCCTTCATACTATCAAGAAAGGATACACCATTAAACTCAGCAGCTGAATAGGAAAATCAAACTATTGATATAAACCCATTTTTAAATAAACTTACTAGTCTTTTGAGGTTCTGCCCATAATGTCCATTTCTACTGAGGAATGGCCAATACTATAAACTCTTTCATTCTCCATTTTAAGCTCTAAATTCTAAATCCAATGGGCAGTGTTTCATCTATAAATTACAAAACAGTCCTCCATACATAACAAAATTCCAAATTGAATATTCTGTTTTCATCATTGTCAAATTAATAGGAAATTTTCAAAATGTACTCCTGGAATTTCTTTCTGTTTTTATATCAATGTATGCTTACAAATTCCTTGCATTATTTTAAGAATGTTTCTCTTCTTTAAGTGTACATGTGGATAATTTAATTTTATACATGCCAATTTTCTAACAGAAAGTACCTTAACCATTTTATCAAAAAAGAACCAATAGTGAAGATTTCAGTGAAAAAGATGTTATAAATGAAAGCCTAGTGTCTCTTTTTGTTAGAAGTTTTTTCTGAGTATATAAGAATGAACTAAATTGCTTTGGTTCTCATGTAGAAACATATTAATAATGAACAATAGCTCTAGGAAGACTGTCAGATTTTCATTCATCCTGAATTCCCTATTAGATTTTATTCTCTTGTCATTCTTACATCTCTTTTAATACCTAGTCTACTGGTGTATGCATAGTAGGTATTCAATACATGTTTGTTGAAATACAAGTTTGAAATACTGTTTTATGACAGTTATAAAGCTCTTTAACATTTATATCACAGCCATTCTAATCCTTCAAAGGGTAGTATAAAAATGACCTTAAAATGTTTTCAGAAATTGAGCCAATAAATGAAATTATTTGAAAATTATTTGTCCAGCACTTACTCCATGTTACTCTAAGGCAGAGGAAGAAAATGAGGAAAATATATACTAACAGGGATAAGAAGCTATTCCTCAACTATTGTAAAATGGAAAAGACCATAAAACCATTAAGAGAAACAGAGAAACTGGTCTAGAAGAAGTCCTTGAGTAAATAGTGAAGATACAGAGGAAGGGATGGGTGGGGAAGAACTTTTGGCCTTAGTGTTCTCAGGGGAAGACAGAGAGCTGATTTGGGCAAAACAGAAAGCTCCCAAGAGAGGAAACATAAATACTAAAGGAACACTAGGTCATTCCAGAATGAGCAATATTCATTCAATGAGCAATGTTGGAAATTAAACCAACATTCAATGGGTTCCATTCAAAGTGGGGCTTAAGACAGAGGAAACTAATGTAAAATCTATATGAAACCAGCAATACTGACAGGGAAGAAAACTGAAGATTGAGAAAAAGGAGGGACTCTCCTTTTGTTCTGGGTGTCACAAATTTGCACTAAGAGGATACATGCAAGTATTACCCCCCCCCAAAAAGTCTGCCCTTGATTTGACCTGACATAGCAATGTAATTCATCTTTAAGAACTGGGATGGCAGATACCTTGTATCAAGTAATGTCATCATGGCCATCTCCAGTAACATGGATTTAATTTTTTGTCATGTACAGATTATTATCTATTTTATTCAGGATAATGTTTCCCAGTGTTACACAAAATCCTAACAAATGTCAATTTCTTTTCTTTTCTTTTCATTATATCATGGGTTTTTACTTTATTTACTTCTGCATATACCCTTGTAGATGTAATTAGAGGCCTAAGGATCTAGAAATTATCTTCCAAATAAACTTAATCTCAGAAGAAACAAATCGCAACTACAAATTTCTTTTCATAGATATGAAAAATTGAACAGAAGAGATCATATAAAAATGGTAATTGATATTTTGATCGCTGAAAATTCATGAAATTGATTTTGAATGATAACGTCTAGAAGGAAAGTAATAAACCTGAAGAATGCATTGAAGATTTTGCATTCATAACCTAAAGGAATATTTACTATTAGTCATATTTGGATTTTTATCATGGTATCATGAAGGCCCATGGGTCAGGGGGCTGAGGACATAACATTGTATTGTCTGGGCTCTACAGCAGCTAACCTTGACACCAGACTTAGCCTCAATGTGCATTGGCTTTCAGGATTGGAAAAGGGGAAAAACCTAAGGTTTCAATGCTTATCTTATTGGATTCATGTGAAAATCAAGTGACATTGGATATGAGGGCATTTTATGAACTCTACATACTACATAATTATCAATTAAGGAATTTTTATTATTATATTTATATTAAAAGGTTGTTTTTCCATAGTTTACCCAAAGGAGAGGATACATTTTTTTCATTCTGGCCCTATTCATGCCATACCTACTTCCATCATTAGTAAACGCAGTCAAGGATGACACAAGAACATAAAATACATGTGACTTGTACAACATTTGATGCTTATTATCACTTCCTCTTTCTTAAAACGGTCTCTAGCATTCATGACCCACCCTTTCCTCGTTCACCTTCTCCTTCCCTGGATTCTTTTTCAGAATGCCCCACTGAGGTCATTTTCTCTACTTGCTGAGGAAATGCTGGGTTTCTCCCAGGCTTTTCTCAGCCAATTCTCCCTTTCACATGCCCACTAGGTTCTCTTCCAACCACTCTGGAATCCTCCTGCCCTCCCTATTCTGGTAACTCCCTGACAATGCCTCTAACCACAAGCTCCGCTCTGAACTCCAAACTGGTTTATCCAGTTGTCCCAGAGGTACCTTAAATTCAGTCTGGCCAACTCCGAAAACATATTGTGTTCACTTTCTTTCTCTGGCTTGCACTCTTAGCCTCTAAGCCTCTCTCATGTCCCAAATCCAGGCAATCCCCAAACCCTGTGAATTGCTTTTCCTAAATTGTTCTCATATCAGATGCTTCTCACTGTTGCTAACTTCTTCCACTCTAATTATCGTACCCGGCCCCTTGCATCCAGACTTGCTCATTCAGACCATTCTGTCACACGTAGCCAGAGTGATTAATCTAGTGTAAAAACCAAACCATGTTAATTCCCTGCTTAAAGGCCTTCGATGGCTCTCTACCCCAACAGGCTGAAAGCCAACGAACTTCACACGACATGCAAGACACTCTATGTGGCTTCTACTACTTTATCACACACGTGTCCTCTTATTCCTTACTTTGTACTTTGCACTCTGTAAGTACTGGCTAGATTGGAAATCCTCATATTTACTTTAGGAACTCAAGTTCTGAGCCTTTGCTTCATCAGGTCCCTCTTTGCCTGGCACGTCTTTTCTACCCTTGATTTACCGGGCTAATTAAGCAAATCATTTTAAAGATCTCATCTCCAGAAATGGTTGGCAAATTCCTAAACTCCCAATGTTGGGCATTTTGCTATGCTTCCGCACGGCCATAAGTCCCTCTATATTTTCTTAAAAGTATCTACCTATCTATCAATCTATCTATCTATCTATCTATACATACATATATATATATAGCGACTAAACTCTAAAATTTCCAGGACCAGAAAAAAATATCTTATGCATCTTTGTCCTTGGCTCATATTAGTTATGCAACTAATGTGGAATTAAATTTTTAACAAATCTGCAACAGTCCTACTGCCAAGCATTTCCTTCTGGCACTGCTGGTACATTACTAGTGTAATGGACAGAAATGGATTCATGGCATCAAAACTGTAGAAGTTTCCTTTCTAGACTACTGCAAAGGACAGGTAGAAAATAACAATTGTAAAGGATATGATACAAGAAAAACTTAAATAAGAACATCTTTATAAAAAGAAAAATCTAGATTCAATAATTTTATGCCTAGATCATCAGTTATTTCAACAATGCTTCAATTATGAACAATGTTTAAAAGGCACATTTTATCAGGTTAATGCAGGGATTTTATTGCTAAACAATAACTTTTTCTATGTTCTAAGGAAAGACACTAGATCTGAGAACGTGTAGACTGGCATCCAACTGAAGGTGTATTTGGAAAAAGCTATTTATCAGCATAAGACAAGGTCATTCCTTTCTTATCTTCCCTTCTCAACCTGACACGTAGCATTTTTAAAATTAAACAGAAGAATATGCTGCTTCTCAGAGACTTATGCAACCATCTGGCACATTACTCAAATGACCACTGCTGCCCATTACTTAAGAAATCAAGCACAACTTTATCCACAGAAAGCAGGCACAAAGACAACTTCTTAAAACCCAGGCTTTAAAAGCAGACTGTCTCTTCTGGTAACTATTGATTGCCTTTTGTGTCACCTTTGCTCACTGGGGGGATATTTAACTGCTCTGGTATAGAGAGTAGATGCCAGAGTCTGAAATTGGACAGACCTGTGTTTCAGTCCCAGCTCTGTTACTTTCTATTTCTAACTTTATGACCTTCAAAAGTTACTTAACCCTCCCAAGCCTTTTTCCTCATCTGTAACATGGGAATAACAATAAAATCCAGTACTTACCACATGCCAGGCATGTTCTCATGACTTTGCATATATTATCTCATGTAAGTCTCCCAACAGTCCTAAGAAATAGATACTATTATTTCCAATTTACAGCTGAGGAAACAGAAAGGTCCCAGTGGCAGAGTATGGATTTGAGAGGCCTATGCTGGAGTTGTATGCTCTCATTCTGTGTTCTCCTATTTCTCTATATTCATTCCACAATGTTTATATAAAAATCAAATACTTTAATAAGAGTAGAATATTTGAAGTGAGTAGGTACCCAACATATGATTTCCTCTAACTTTTTCTGATATTCTTCTCTACCTTGTATGCCAGAGCCTCATGTAAACATATAGACATAGCCTCCAACCACAGGAACTAAATATCACCAAGCAAGGGAAGATGATCGATAAAGACTCAAAAAGAATCCAGAAGCCACAGAATCAAGAGGGGATTTTATATACTCCTAGAGTCTAATTTCTGCAAATATGGTTCAGCTTTATTTCTTTAGCATGTGTCAAGAGGATCTAACCTAGGAGAAGACTCCCTCAGGAATGGGTGTTTAATATAAGATATGAAATATAAGAATGAGGTAGCTATGTGCAAGTAGAAAAGTCAGAGGAAACAGCTTCTGTAGTTATTGGTTCTACTTCCAGCTTCCTGACTAGTTTATAAACTTTCGGAGGGTACAGACAATGTCTATTTTATCTTCCTACATGGCCCTAAGCAATCAGCATGGTGCCTCGCACCATCAGTGTTTAATAAATGAATGAATGAATGAATGAATACATGTATGAATGAAATGTGTGAGACCCTATAAGCAAGTTTAAGAAACAGAGAAAAATAGGGAGAGGTGGTAGGTTGAAGGGTTTATAGGAGCCAGATGATGGAGGGCTTTGTAAGTAATTATATAAATTTTGAACTTTATCATGAAAACAGTGGAAAACCACTGGAGAGTTTTGACAGAGGAAAGATATAATCAATCAGATTCAGGGTTTTAAAAGATTGCTTGTGAAACTGGTGATGTGTCTTATCCCACAATTCAAGCAGAGTCAAGGTACCATAATCAAGAAGGACCTTGGACTCTCAGAGTCAAGCCTACTGTTAGTCAGTGGGTCGTACAGGTATAAATTGGAAGCTTGGAGCTTGGGGAGAACAGTCCATAACCAGCAAAGAAGAGAAGGTTCTGGCCATCTATTTAGTGGAATCAAGGGTGTTTGCCAGCTAAGATAATGTTCACATAATCTTGAAAGCAATTATACACCATGCTAGGTTCTCCCAGGTTTGATATTTCAAAATGAATTTTTAAAACATAACTTGCTCAGTTCTTTCCCTCTGTATTACTTAACTTCTAGGTTGTGATAAATCTCGGCATATGTTATGCTAGATATCCAACACCAAAGTTTTTATTGTTTTTCTCATAACTCTTAAGACTATAAACCTTATTGCAAACAATCACTGAGCTGTCCCTTTTGTGAGATTGCTAACCTTTAGTAACACTGAACACTTCCGTCTGCACAAAGCTTTCACGGGACATTCAGATTAGGCACTATTAATCATGAAATTACAGTTTGTTAAACATCATGAAAAGTTCAGTTTGGGATACACTATGCCCACACTATTTATTTAGCAGAGTAATAAAACATAAATGTGTTCTAAAAATTAAGGATGATTAAAATTTCTTTGACATCCACTTGAAAAGAAAAACGAAGCGGAATCCACTTTACAGAAAAAGTATCTAAAGCTATTCACAGTCTTTTCACTATACATAGCTATATTGTGTCACCCATGCCTTTCCTTGCAATTTATGTTTAAACAGATTTTAGAGACCGCAAATAGGCCTTTGCTCTATGAAATAAACCGTGGGATATTAATGCAAAAGAGATTGTGTTGAGAGCTAAGAAACCCTACACTTCCACTCTCAATGCTAGTGTGTTAAAAGAGATTTTAGTAATGGCAAAGCCAGTCAACAGGGAATAATTAAACTCAAGTTGTCTGAGATTTGCTGTGATGTGTGGAATGATAGTTTCCAACCCAGCTGCTGCAGAATGTTTGCCTAAGAAGGAGTGTGGTTGACTAGGGGCTGCAGTGCAGATGAAATGCAGTGAGAAAGCTAGTTGACCTCTGAAGCAATAGGCGGGAGCTACTTGAATAATAACATCAACACAAAGTCAACAATTAAACAGGCTTGATAACAACAGGGTCATCTCAATAAAAGGGCAGAATTACATGTTAGTAAACTGACAAATACCTATGCTTGGCACTTTTCACCAGCTAGTAAAGATGTAGACCGGCAATTGTGATAAGCAAAGCCCTGCAAAAATACCTTGTTTCTCTCTTCCTCAAAAAGTTCTTTGAATTCAACTCATTAAAAGGACATATTATATTTCCTTCAGTTGAGGAGTTGGTGTCTCTTTTTAAGCTGTCTATCAAGCAGCCATAAGCTCTCATTGATAGTGTGGTGTCTCTCGAGCTTCCCCTCCCCCCGGCCCCCCAGGACTCCCTCTCTGTCCTAGACCTCAGCCCAGCATAAGCTCAGCAGCATGAGTCGTGCTCTGCTAAAATGACTCACTGGTAAAGTAGTCAACATTAATCCATAGTACAGATGAAGAAAAGACAATTTATGGGCCAGTTTGTTGTTTTACTCTAGCAATTCCCTTTTAATTTTACTAGTGTTTCCATTGTCTGGCATTTACAATATGGTCACAAAATAAAAAGGCAATTATTTACCTCTCTTTCCTATCTATAGTACTTTAAACCCGGGGTCCAATATTATTTCCACTTAGAGAAGTATTTGTATAGCCATTTACAAGGCCTTTATAAGCTAAGCCTTGCCAAGGTAGTTCAAATTTTCAATTTATTGTGGTTAGAATTAGCTGGCACTAAAAGAAAAGGTTTTACTATCTAATTTTAATGTCAATATTAATATATGTACACATACTTACAAATACATATATATACATACTATGCATGGTGTGCAAGTCTCTTTACGTATATGTTTATTTTGGTGCACAAGGTACTTATACACTGACTGGCTAATAAAAATCACTAAGATTGATTTATAATATGCCTGATGAAAAACGATTTCCTATTACTTATCATATGTCCTGTTAACATGCCCCCCCATCACCTCCTCACACATTTCAAAGTTTAAATAAACTTTTTAAGATCGTGAATTTTTGAATTGCATGGGACAAGAGGTGATAGGATTTCAATTTTTGTCCTTGTAAGTACAGAAGCTTCTTCACTTCCTAACTTTCTCATTCATCTTGACCAACAGACTTGCATTTTTGTATTATATATCTGAAGAATGGGAGGCATTTTCTGAGACCCTCTCCAGCATCCTCTCTAAGTATATATATATCAGGCTGTGTATCAAACATCTCAGATATGAGAGATTTCAAAAATTTAATTCAACAAATATGTATTACGCAGCTACCATGTTATCAGCACTTCTAAGCAGATCTCAAGTCTCAAAAAAGGCAAATTTCAAATTACTTAGGGAAATAAGAATTGAACTAATAATGGTTATAATAACAGCTGCTAACACTGTTGATCCCTTACTGTGTGTGAAACATTGTGCTAAGTATTTTTACATAAAACTGCTTATGTAATCCTCATAGCTAATCTGGTAGGTACATACTATTATTATTGCTCTTTTATATTCAAGGTAATGAAAAACAGAGATGTCCAGTAATTTGCACAAAGTCACACAGTCTAGTGAACTAGTCAGTTTGGCTCTAGATTTGAATCCTTAACTATTCGACTTTTCCTGTAGACCTGTCTAGACCTATGCTGTCCAGTACGGTGGCCACTAGCCACATATGGTTATTTATTTATTTATTTATTTTTCCTTTTTTTTGTCTTTTTTCGTGTCCGGCAACGGATCACAACCCTCAGTGTCGCGC
>NW_007726567.1:285729-347801 GCF_000696425.1 Galeopterus variegatus | reverse complement strand
GTGGGATCCGACCCCTCGGCGGGAGCGCCGCCGCGCTCTCAAGTGGCGCACTATAGCAGTGCGCCACCGGGCCGGCCCCACATATGGTTATTTAAACTTAAATATAATTAATTAAAATGAAAATGAAAAATTCAGTTCCTCAGTCACACCAGCCATAGAGTTCAATAGCCACATGTGGCCAGTGCCTGCTGTATTAGACGAGGCCGATACAGAACATTTCCACCTTTGCAGAAAGTCCTATTCATCAGCAGTGACTAAAAAATCAGCAATGGTGCTGGGGGAAAAGGTCGTGCCTCAACTCCACACACCAACTAGTAATTAGGTTAGTGATATTGGTTAAAAAAAAGAACAAAAAAATGCTACTAAGAATAATTCCAGACTTCAATTATCCCTTGAAGTTTAAATGATGCCATTTATCTGTTCTTCCCAAGGATGTAACTTTGTGACTAAAGTGAGAATTCAAAAAGTACCATAGATGTGTATCTCAGAAACAGGCTTGGTGGCAGTGTGATCTAGGGATCCTGGATAGGATAATTAAACTGTAGTTAATCCGCACCTATCAGGTGAGAAGCCAAATGAGATGAAGCAACCAGCATATTGAAAAAAAGCAGAATTATGAAGTTGGGTGAACTTGGATTCAAACCTCAGTTCCAACTTCCTGCTTCTGTGATCTTGGAATATTAATTAATCTATTTAAGCCTCAGCTTTCTCATCCACGCAATGGGACTAATAATGTGTCTTTTGCAGGGTGTTATGACAATGAAAGGATAAGACACATGTAGAGTTTCTGTTCAGAGGAGAACCTTAGAAAACTGTTTATATATATCTGGAGATGAGAAGTACAAATCAAAGCTAACCAACAAAATGAAGAAGGGTAGGAAGAGGGATTACTTAGTCAGGTGCTAGAGCTGCTTGAACTGAGTCTAAACATGCACAGAGCTGCGATGCTTACAATTAATTACCACAGAAATTCACTAGCTGAAAGGCATTTGGCAAAGTGTAATATAAAATAGAGCTGCCAAGGCTAACAGCTATTATTAAATGTCTGCATACTTCAACGATCGTGCTTAGCACTATCAATCCTACTTTTCTCAAAAGGCCATCACTACACTCCTCTTTACAGTGTTTGTTATTTCATAAAAATAAGCAGATTCTCAGGCCTTACTCCCAATGTTTCTAAGTTGGTAGATCTAAAGTTAAGTCCAAAAATCTACATTTTAAAACAGTATCCCAATTTTTGATGCTATGGACCACACTTTAAAAAATATTAGAGATCCAAATTGTTTAAAGCAGTGAAGAAAGTTGTGAGTTTACATCTACAAGGAAGCTACATGCTACCTAACAACTTCAGTTATATGAGACCCTGCAAAGAGAACTCAGGAGTATGGGAAAATTGCCTTTAATTTGGGTGGCACAGAGGTTAAACCCGTGTGCCAAAGCTTACACACTATTCCCAAGAGACAGTCACTCAACTTACTTTTATTTAGGACACAAATCCAACAAGATTGGCCATCTGATCTCCTAAATTAATGATTTTAGAAAAATTTTCATCATTAATGGCAACATTATAGAAGCAACAGGGCTCAAAGAGCTGAGCTTCAAATATCTGGAGAATTCACTTCTCTGATAACCCCAACTTTCCTGATTTGCATTAACAAAGGAGATGTTACCTATGAGTATTCAGATATTAGATTGAAAAAATACTTGGCTAAAAAGTATTTAATCTCAAAGTTTGTTGAGGTTGAATAGTGAGGGGATTAGGGGTCAGGCTCTGGAGTCAAACAGACTTGAATTCCTGGGTTCACAATTTCTTAGCTGTGAGAAGTTAATTAACCTCTCTGAGCCTCACTGTTTTCCTCTCTAAAGTGAAGGTAATACTAGTACTTTTATAGTACTCATTTTACTCTCTCTCATGAGCATGATCTCATGACGTAATACAGGTAAGATGTATAGCAAATTATTTGGTGCACACTAACAAGGGCAAGTTGTTGCTACTGCTACTGCCACCCCAGCTCTGCGATGAGGGAGAGGGGGCTGGTAGAAACAAATAGCTTGTCTCATCTCAATGGAATGAATACACAATGCAGGGGAATGGAAAAATACATTGCCATAGTTAAGATTTCTGAAGAAAATGAGCACACTTAAGCCTTCCACCTTTCTCCTCTCAGATATATCCTCTCATCCCATCAATTCAGCGATGAATTTGTAGATTTTAATCTAACTCATACTTTACTATTCTGAGAATCTCCTTTAGACTTCTATCTCCCTTACTCCAGACTTTCCCTACTCCAGACTTTCCCCTTTTTATTCAATTTGCACTTGACTTTAAGATTAACCATCCTAAACATCGAAAATACTATTATTATTGCTCAAAAGAGCTCTTTGGCTTTGCTATTGTAGCAACAGCAGCAAGAGGAGAAGCAGCCAGAGCTCACATTAACTAGGCAGCACTTCCTGCATCACAGGCACGGGGCTACAGGCTGGGGTACAACCATGAGACCCATTCCCTGCCCTCCAAGAGGTCAGGGGGGGAAACAGTCTGGAGGTGGAGGCAGCTGATGTGTTAAGGATTGTAGAAGAGATTTATGAGGAATGTCTTTCTGCAGATGCCTCTCTCAAGAACAGCTGTAAGAGCCAGATGTGAGTTGAGTCATCAGGAATTTGCTAAGTAGAGAAGGTGAAGAAAATGGAGAGCAAACATGGCCACGGATTTCAAAGAGGGAGAACCAGCATAAACAAAGACTCCGAGAAGTGAAGGAGCATAGGGCTTTCAGGAGAACTCTGAGTGAATGTGATTAGGGAGAGAGGCAGAGAGCGGGGAGAGATGGAGCTAAAGAGACCATGGGGAATTAAATTAACAAGGATCATGTATATTAGCCTAAAGAGTTTGGCTTTCTATTTTTCAAGAGTTTCTAGCAGCAGAACACTTTTTTCCCCCAAGCAAAATCTTACGCAAACCCAGAAATATCAAACAAGTGTAAAGTGATGCTGCATTGCTTGAAGAACAGGAGGAGAGTGAGCAGACTGACCCATGTGGATTTTTCTTCCCAATGCTACTCCTTAAGTTGTCTCATGGGGTCCTGGGCCAGAGCAGAACACAGTTAAAAACTACAGCTGTGGACAACAGGGAGACAGAGTAGTGCTTAAGCAAATAAAAGTTCATCTCAGATTTGATGCTTAGAAAGGATGGTCTTGAATGGAAGGGAGGCCATTTGGAGCACTTGTATGTAGTCCTGGCAATAGGTGGTGAAGCTCTGAATTAAGGGAAAGGGAGTGTGAGTTGAGAGAATCAGGCAGAATCAAGACACCTCTGAATTTGGCAAGTCACTGGACATAGGCGAAGGGAAAAGGAATGCAAGAAGTCAAGGTGAACTTGCAAGTTCTAGTGAGAGAAATGAGGTAGAGGATGAAAGTATTAACTTCAGTGGGAATAAGGGGAGGGAGGATGGATTTCATCTGAAGTGGGACCAGAAACTCAGGTGCAGATGTTCAGAAAGAGGGTAGAGTTGTATGTCTAGAGCCTAAGATAATGATTTGGGAGTCCCTGGTGGATAAATACGTGATATCCTTAGGTGTGTATGACCCTGGGATATCAGGGAGTACAAAAAGAAAGGAGGGCTGAGGTCTGGATGCTGGGAAACAGCAGCATTTGAGGACAGTGGAAGGGAAGATAAAGAAAACCCAGGAAAGGAGCCTGAGCAGAACAGAAGTGAATGGTGTTCTAGAAGGCAGTGGCGGAAACAGAGTCCAAGAAGGCGAGAATTGTCCTGAGAAAGTTATGGTGGACAGAGCACTAAGAAACAGACACCAGATTTGCAGATGGGATCACTACTAACGTTTTCAAGTGTTGTGGGCAAAGCAAAGGCTGCAATAAGATGAAGACTGAATGGAAGTTGAGGAGCTAGAGACAGTAAAGAGTATTTGTTCACGGAGAAAAGGAATGCATATGGCAGTGATCTGTAGCTACACTGCTCATTTTTAAAAGTCTTCCTCGAAGCCTTCTTTGTTTATTTACTACAGTCCACAATGGCCTCCTTGTCCTCCAAACTCCAAGAGAAGTTCATAATCTATACCCTTCATTTTGGGGTTTAATCATTCTATCATTCACTAAATTAAAAAGGATTATCTTAAAAATTCCATAGCTCCTAATGGTGTCTTGCAAGCATTAATGCCTGTTGAATCCAATTTACCTTTAAAGGGAATTCCACTCAGTCTCTCCTCTCACTGTTCTTGTCCTCTCACACTCGTACTGAATTTCTGTAAGTTCATGGGCTCTACCATGCTTTCTCCTGTCTCTGGGCTAGTGCCTGAACATCCTTTTCTGCTACTGTATAACTCCCCTTTATTGGAATAAAGCCTAATCATCCTTCAAGGGTTGGTTTAGATATACTCCCTCAAGGAAACCTTCTCTGACTCCCTCGAGACTTGGTGGTGTATCCCTGCCACCCATCGCCCACACCTAAATGTCCTATGCCTCCACCATGGCAGCACTGCACCAGTTCACTTGACTGTATCCCTCACTAGACTCCTGAGGGCAGAGAGGGTGTCTGGCTTAGTTATGGCTTACCTCCAATGTCTAGGTTAGATGAGTGGTAACTGGCTCAGAATACGGGCTCAAATATTCGAGAAAGAAGGGAGGAAAAAGAGAGTGAAGAATGAATAAAGGAAGGGAGGGAGGAAGGGTATTAATTTAATTTGGTCCTCTTCTCAGCATTGCCACTAACTAGTGGGTGACCTTGGTCAAACATTTAGTTCATTATTCTATAATTCCAACGTATCATACTAAACTTCTTCTGGAATCCTTTCCATCTTAGAATTAGATTAAAAAAGAAATCTATCATTTATATACATGGTTTAGATTTCTGGACAGAATAACTGCACGGCTATGTTCTGTGGCTCCCAATAACTTTTATGCCTAAATAAAACAGTATTAACTGCTGAACTTTTCTCCTTAAGGGGTGACTATGCTAGAAGTCTGCATGAGTTTACACTTACTAGCTAATGAACCTTGACTAAGTCTCTTAGTCTTATTCTGACATAGTTCCTCGACCTAGAAAAAAAAATGGTGATTGCAGATTAAAAGACAGAGGCAAGCAAGAGTGACTTACGAGCTGCAGTTGGCTTTCCATAGGTTAGTCAGCAGATGTTATTTGTAGATGGCCAGCTTTTAGGTTGAGGTTTCATGTAGAGAATAGCTACCTCGATTTAAGGAAATCTGGCTATTTGACACATTAGTCACTGCTAGTGCACTTAAGATCAATATTCAGTGGGTAGCTATGTGAACAATTGAATCAAAACTTAGAGATTTAAACTTGTTCTCAAGCAACAGGAAAGTAATCTATTTACTGTTAGGTCTTAAAAGTCTAACCATACAATGTCGCTCATTGGAATCAGTACACATTGTGATGCTTTCCCTAGTCTTCAGTGGACTCCTATCTGGAAATTCACGGTAGAAGTATCCAATTCAAGAGGATGCCTTTCTCACCCTTCAAAGAAGTTACAGATTTTAAGAGTCTCTTCCTGGCTGTGATCAACCTCTGGCCTTACTGACAGAGTTTCAATTTTACCAAACCTTATTGAAACAAATGACTGCTACACCATGCTGTTTCTCATTCTTTCCCAAGGAGTTAAGTTTCACTTAGCAGAACATTCATCAATGAGTAAGAAAATGTACACAAATACAAATAAAAATGGAAAAGCCGTCACGTTATACTTTTTTGCCTTATGTAAGCTAAATTTTCTTCCATTGGAAACAGAACTACTTGTGCAGGTGGTTGCTAAATGCTACCAGCTGCTCCTTGGCAATATCGTTTTTGAAACAGAGTCCTGAAAAGAAGGATAGAGAGGGGAAAAATAAAGAAATGGATGTAGAATAAGACTCTATATTGAACTAATTCCCTAGGTAACACAGGGGATGGGGAGGGCAACTTAAGTTGTAAACAGTAAGCAGAATTTCCATTCGGCTGACCTACGATAAATTAATTTTTCCAAGAAAATGAAATGGAACAAGAGAACAGACATACCTGCTTTATGTTAAAGAAAAGCATTTATGAACCTAATACAGGAAGAAGTTGTTTAAGACTGTACATCCCTGAGAAAATATTACCTCCGTAATCATGCCAGGGTCTCTGTTAACGTGGGTTATCAGCTACATAAATTAGACGCACACTGGGACCATCTAACTTATACAGCCGTCTGCAGTGCTCATATAGTGTGCATTTTGCTCCATCATTTGCTTCCTTCTGTCCTCCTTTCTACTTGCTAAGTTATTTTTCAAAGGCCGTGCACAGATACCATTAAAACTATCTTATAATGCATATTGTAACAATAGAAAAAAATGCTGAGCAATGAACGGATCCACTTAGAGTCCAGTAATGAAATTAGTAATCTCGATATGGGAATTGAAAAAGAATCACATATTCATTGTTTTAAGGAATGCAGTTCTCTCTTGATAACAGAAAACCTTTTTCTTTTAAGCAAGTTCTTGACAGTACCAAGAATATAACTTAGTATTTTCAATGTCGGCTTATCTTCTACTCTGGTTCTGAAATTAAGAAATAAAATGAAATGGGAAAGAGAAAGGGGAAAGAAAAATAAAAGTAAGAAGAGGAAAGGGACTGGAAAAAAATAAATAGAAGAAAGCAATGAGAGCAACAGAGGGAGAGAGAGAGCAAATTATGGTCCTTGAAATAGAAGACGGAGAGGACCAGAAGAAGAGATGGAGACTGAAGAAAACAAGATCGACTTGACCTTCTGTGCAGCTTTCTACTTTGCTAAATAATCTGGAGGTAATTATAAATCCTTGTCATGATATGGAAAAATAACTACAACGTACAACGAACCTGTCAGTGTGGATAGTCCCTGGAGTATTTCTGAATAGACTGTAGAGGAGCTATGGGCACCTACCCTTGTGGTGTGGACGGGGGAATGTGATGCTGTTTTTCACTGGGTCTGTCACTGCCATGATGCTGTCTTTGTGCTCATTGTGAACTCAGCATCTGACCCAAAAAGAGCCACCCAATCTCATTTTACCAGCTCTGCACACTAATTCACAATGGCATATAATATCCCCACATATGGGTTTTTAGATCATCAATGAGGCTGAATGAAACCATTCTCTCGCTAAATATGGAATTTAGGAACCAAACTGCTGCAAGTGGAAACATCAGTCACAGGCTCTCAAAACATTATGTTACAAAGGCTGTGATGAAGTTGAGGCACTGCCCATATTTCCAAAAGCAATGACAATTCATCTTAAAGGCCCACTCAGTTATGTCACATGTGTATTTGCATCTTATAATGTGAATGTATTAGCCCCAAATTGTTTGGTAGTAAATCATCATCAAAGAAATATGTTTATTTTTATTTTTAGTATTCATGACTTGCATGATCCTAGCAAACATATATTTAGTACTGCAAAGCAATGAATCCATAACTTTGAGAGAAATGGCTTTATAGATCATTAAGACCTATGTTGCTTTAACAGTTAATCACATTCTCACTAATAATATGACATAAGTCCTTCACCTAAAGAGTGAAAATAAATGACTCTTTTGCTTGCACTAAAAAGTCCTCTACTTGACCTTTACCAGGGGCAAAGGGAAATCCAGTATAATCAGTGAAAACTTTCCCTACAGCAGTATCAATACTTTCATTCAGCCAGCAGACTTAGCCTTCAGTTAAGGCTCCTTGAGTCCCCAAACTACAGAGGGGAAAAATCCTTCAGGGCTCTGCTGTAACTTTGAACCTAGGGTCATGTGGTGACGTCTCAATGAGCCCTGCATCTTCTGGAGAATACCTCAGATAGCTGGTCCAACAAAGACAAATATTATGGCAGCAAAAAATAAATCTGCCATTTTTAACCTTTTCAGGGAAAGTAATTCACTTATTGGCTTTAGTTAAAACGTCTTACCTTTCTTCCCCTTTTTGTTGTATCTGTGAGTAATTTCTCCAGTCACATTGTTTATAGGAAGTGAAGTTATTCGTAATCATGCCTTAAGAGTATGTACACAAACTGGACATCCTAAAAGACCACTATGTTTTAAATTCCTGATTGTTTGACATAAATTCTCTCTCTCTCTTTCACGTCGACAGGAATCTTCTCATTTATTTACGAATAGGTTAAGACCTTCGCCTTGTTTCTAACTATGTTCCTAAGTGCTAACATATATTAAGTAAATTTAGAGCCTCTTCTGCATAGGAAACAAATTAAATTGGTTAAACATGAAGAAAGACTAAATGTAATCCATCTCTTGTCATGTTTATGATATCTGAACTCATCTTATATGAATGTTCCAATTTGGCTCTTGTAGCAGATGGGCTGCTTATGATAAACCACAACTACAGACACAGAATGTGATAATATAAATCATAAAGAAGATAAATAATGAAATTCTTTTAAAATAACTCTGGTTAAATATTTAGACAGTCAATTTTTAAGCTTACTCGCACACAAAAATAGTATTCAGATATCTAAGCGAGGAAAGAATGATACTCAACCGTAATATAAATATCATCTAAATCTAAACATTCAGAACTCAAGGTATTTTAAAAATCTGGGTAAAATTTCAAAGTAGCAGACAATAAAGTAGGGAGCCATTTCCAGAGGTACACAACAAGAGAGGGTACTTATGAACATCTCTTTATGCAGACACCCCTCATTGTGAATTCCATTTCATAATTCTAGAATTAAGTAAAGGATCCTATATTATGATCTATTCACATGATAAAGGAAACTCAACATCACTTTTGATGGGCAACTTAGTGTCCATGACCCTGTTCTCATGTTTATCAATTTATGACCTCACACTGCTTAGAGTTTGCAACATATTTTCATATGCATCTGATCATCTCAACCTCAACACAGGCCAGCCAGTATGATGGTTGTACAGAGGAGGAAAATAAAATTCAAAGTCACTTGTCCAAGGTTACATGCTTATACGTAACGGAGCCAAGATTTAACAGACATTTTTATCTCCTAAAGAGGTGCCAATTATCTTAATCATGGTACCTCAGTTAATTATTAAAGAATGGTGAAGATTTTAACTCAGGAAAATTTGGAGTAGACTTTATGATGCATATGAAGGTACTTCAAAAAACTCATGGAAGGATTTATATTATCTTTTAATTCTATTTTTTCATGAACTTCTTAAAGCACCCTCATATAATCAGCCCAAGTTCTCAGCCTGCAATTTGAAGATAGCCAGAAATAAAGGGGTAATGGGACAAAGCCAGCACAAATGACTGGCCTGGCAGTTGGGAAGGGAGTCCCAGGGCCAATCATGTTGTAAATCAATATACTGGAATATCTGCCCTTACTAGGGGGCCACATCTACTCTCAAACTTTCAGCATGTATGGAATGGGCGATTTTACATATAAGAAGGTTAGCATTTAGTGCACAATTTCAGCTACCAGCTGCAGGGCTTGTTCCCATCTGGGTTGCTCCCCTCACCCATCTCTACTGCAGATTAAACGTATGGTATTTGTGCTCTATCTGAAGATGAAGTTGAAAAAGCTGCTAAGATACTTTTTTATAAAATGGTATTGTCCCTCTCCCCTTCTTCCCTTCCTTTCTTTCATTTCCTATTCTTTATTGAGCTCTTACTACATCCCAGGCTATGCAACTATAAGCAGGGCAGCCATGGGCCTAGGATTCATGGAGTTTTCAGTGTGCTGGTGCATGCAGAAACATGAGCAAGCACTGTCAGGTCTAGAAGAGCACCTGCCTGGACCAGTGATGGGGTGAAAAGAAAAGGACTGAGAAGGCATATGTAAGACTTCCTGGATGAAGGCAGGTCTAAGCTGAGACCTAAAGGAAAAGAAGGAATTGACCAGATAAAATGGAAGAGGGCAATAAAGTCTGGAGGGGAGATGGACAATAGCATGTTGAGGTCAGTTTTGTTTCTGTGGAAGGAGGAGGAGGTACAGAGAGAGTGAAAGTGGAGAGAGAGATGAGGGAGAGAAAGAGAAAGAGAAATATATTTGTCATCTGGAGAAACACAAGTAAAAACCTCAAAATCTGATGTGGTGGAATTTCATGCACTATAGATATGTTGGATTTCAGATAAATTAGAGGGAAAAAAAGCACACATGTCTGGGTTTTTGAGCAAAGAATAGGGTGGATGGGGGATGTCTGTAAGGGCCATTTCAATGGCATGAATTAGTCTTCATCTCTGTTGATTCTGTCTGGTTTCAGAACAAAAAGTTTTACTTACTGGACTGCACAGGAACCTAAAAGTGAAAAACCTTGGGCATAAATTTTGAGATCACAATCAACAGTTCATTGTAGGCCTGGAATAAAGTCTCAGCTTTTTCACTGAGAACTCACATTCTGGGATTTGTTTGCTTGCTTGCTTATTTCTGGTTAAAAAATTTTTCTAGAAATACTGGTTTGGAACAACAGAGCCCATACCTTTTAGTAATAATCTTGTAAAATATGTTTAATAATTCAAGGCAGTAATGCAGAATATATCATATATGATACTATTCTGATAAAATTATTTTCAATTTAAAAAAATACATGTATAAACTTTCCTTTCCAAGCAAATTTTCTTAGCATTTCTGAAAAACTCAAATAATTTTTAATCAAATTTCAATTTTTTCCACATACCATGTGATCAAAATTATGACCAATATGCCATGTTCTATTATCCTGTCATTAACCCACTTGAAAATGTTATAAAAAATGTGGACATTATGCACAAACACTTCCTTTTGTTTTTAAATTGCCAACTGACAAACCAGTGTTTGCCACATTCACTTTGGATCATATTCGCTTTGGATCAACAGAGTTTAGTTAAACTATTTTAATTCTCCAAAATTAATGATGTCCATTAAATGACCAAATGGTCTACTCCAATTGAAAGTACTTTACAACTTCCACAGATAGTGCAAATATGAGTTTTGCAACAATAGCACAATTTACCAATCCTGCCAAATGACCTGTCCTGAATTATTGTCACCTGCACTGTTGCTCTAACTTGCGAAGTGATGTCATGCATTCATCCAAGATACAAAAGTGATATCTCGTTTATTCATTTTTATTATTGGAACCTGATGGATATTTGGGCTTTTATGCAAACAGGGGCAATCATTGGTCAGTGGCAACTTGGAAATTGCTGTATTCCATTCTGACATTTTATCAGTTACTTGGATGAAGGGGGAGGGGATAATATAAAAGCGGCATACACTGTAGGGAGGGAGTAGGCGTGTAGTAAAAGCAGAAAGTCCATGAAATAACAGAAGCTAGATATTAAATTATCTTACCAAGTCAGAGCCATGTGTCTAAATTAATTGTTAAAATTTAATAGACATGAAAACTTTGCACTTGGACCTAGGCAATCAATTGCCTAAATATTGAGTGGACAAGGACCTGACTTAATCATACTTCACATGACAGACCCTTGAGTTCTATAGCTCAGACTGTGATATAATCATCTATAAATCTACTAAAATCCAAGAGTATTCATAGAAATATAGTGTGCATAACAAGGGGAAAATAGTTCTCTATTCTGCATTTGTTGGACATTTCTAGCATTCTAAGTGTTTTAGTCTCAGAAGTCATTGTCAAAAGGGCAGAATGGATAAATGAAGGACTAAGGAGTTCTGTTCTTTCTGTTGCTGTCATTGAGTCATCACTTTCTTTTTTTTTTTTTTTTCTTTTAAAAGATGACCGGTAAGGGGATCTTAACCCTCGACTTGGTGTTGTCAGCACCACGCTCAGCCAGTGAGCGAACCGGCCATCCCTATATGGGATCCGAACCTGTGGCCTTGGTGTTATCAGCACCGCACTCTACTGAGTGAGCCACAGGCCGGCCCGAGTCATCACTTTCTGATCTTTGGATTTTCCCTCTAAAACTAAAATAAATAAATTTTCCTATTCCCAAACATTTTACAGAATAAAGAATTATTAATCTAAAGGGGCCGAGCCCATGGCGCACTCAGGAGAGTGCGGCGCTGGAAACGCAGCAGCGTTCCCACCGCGGGTTCGGATCCTATATAGGGATGGCCGGTGCGCTCACTGGCTGAGCAGGGTGCGGCTGGTCTCAAAAAAAAAAAAGAATTATTAATCTGAAGAATGTTTAGGACTACACAAGAAGTCTCCAATATCGTTACACTAAATTATCTGAAAAAGGAAAACAGATGAAAATAAGGCCTTTTAATATTTTCACAGAAAAACATTTTGATTAAAAAAATTTAATGTAATTTTCATGGACAACCTGCCTGAAAAGCTAAAGCTTATCTTGAAGTTTTGGAAGGTTAATCACCCATTTCAAAAATATTTTAGAAATCAAAATTCATTGCTATAGTTTAAATACCTAAAAAACTAATTGGCATTTGTGTTTATGTATAAAGAGAAACCAATATTAATTGAAATTGATATAATCCATTAGCAATCCTTTTACTAAGTCATTTTCCTTTTTAAATCTCACTTTGCACTCTGAAAACACCTTACAATGGTAACAAAACTTTTCTCCCAAATACTAATACTGTAATGACAAAGGATTACAAAACTTTTAAGTAAAACTGAATGCAAATTTTGTTGTATAATTAACCACACATGAGCTTCAAAGACAATAAGAAAGAAGCTTACACAATCATTTATTGCACATTTCAAGATGAGTAAGCACAGTTTGGGAAACAAGTGAAATTTTCTGATGAGTAACCAAGATATCTTCTCTGCTATATAAAAAACAAATCTTCAAAAATGCTTCTTTGTATAAACATCTCAATAAATAACAGCAACAACAACAACAATCATATGAGCACATATGCATATATTTTTTTCTTCTGAACATCATGTCTCATGAATTGCTGAGCTTACTCTTCTAGGAAGCCATATATGTTTGTGTATTTCCAATGCTGACACTAGGAAGAGACTATGTGCAGTTGAGTGTTACTCCTAAAATCTCCAGGAGTCCTAGTGCCTTGCGACACCAGAAACATTCCACTCCCAGTTGCAGTCATTCAACATTCGAATTAAATATAGCACCAACCAAAGTAATATCAGACTGAACTTGCTCAATTGGCTTTGACCACTAAAAACTCATATGATTATTATACTCTGGGTGCAAAATATTGTGCCATCATTTGACAGAACAAATACTCATAATCAGTCAGCCATGACCCGGAAAGACAGTAGTCCCCAAGAGAAGTGGAGCGGTCTAGTGGAAATACCAAGAATTGGATCCATGTCCCATCTCAGCCACTTACAGCTATATTGTTCTAGCAAGTTATGGAA
The DNA here is from genome assembly GCF_000696425.1 of Galeopterus variegatus. Taxonomy (NCBI): domain Eukaryota; kingdom Metazoa; phylum Chordata; class Mammalia; order Dermoptera; family Cynocephalidae; genus Galeopterus; species Galeopterus variegatus. The sequence goes on along the minus strand of NW_007726567.1, from coordinate 334,560 downwards.
CCTCTTTCAACCTCAATTTCCATGTCTATTAAATAAAATTGTCACATCTATCTTATTTGCATGAACTTTTTGTTTTCATAAAACCAGATCATGCATGAGAAATCACTTGCATAATCCTAGTAAAATGAATATACCTATTTTTGCTAATCCCTGATCAGACCTTTGCACTGTCACTGTTCCACTGTAATTAAACAAGTCCCTGCATATACTGGGTGAAAATGAGCCTGCTGTCCAGGTAAATCGACACTCAACCTAGGTAGAACCTAGCAGTACTTTTCTTTGAAGGGCCAGTGGCCATGGCATCGAGAATCCAAATGTGAACACTTCGGATTGTAGAATATGGCTAAAGCAAAAACCTTCAGCACAAGCTTTGTTCATTCTTCTTTAGACTATTCTTAAAATTAATTGGCTTTACAGAAGCTTAAGAAACGTCACACAACTTTATAAGGAAAAAAGGTACAAACATAAAAAAGGTACAGCTATGTGATAAATAGTTTTTGACTAAGCTCACAATCATTCCTCTCAGGCTGTGAGAGAACTTTTATTAATGCCAATTAATTCCTTGCTCAAGCCTGTGTCACTTTATAACCCTCTGCTTAAAAGAAATCAATTGTATGATTTCAGCTGAAAAAGAACCACCATAATAGATGTTTTCACTCTTGCCTTTACTTTTCTCTGATAGCCCTTAAGGTGGTCAGAGGTAAAAGCTAAAGATGCATTGTAGCCTGGGGGATGATTGAATGAAAAAAAGAATGGGGGATGGGAGCAGAACCTACTCAGATAGACCAATTTCCCACCACTGTGAGCCAGAGCAATTGATTGATGAATCCTCACTCTGTCAAGAGGCAGCCTTCAGATTTGATCACATAAATACTCATTCAACTCAAATTCTGCTTGACAAGCCTCAGACAGCTTTGTTCTGTCACAGATATCATTGGAAGGAAAATGCTCCATTAATCATCCTTAATTAACTTTACCATAGTCTGCTGAAACCAATATGTTCTCTGGCTAAACCTCAGATTTAGCCAGGATTCTATAGTTATCAAATAGAAGAGTTTTTCAAGTTCCTTCTCTCCTATTGCTATTAACTATAGGGATCCAGCATGAGTGGAGTCCACAGGAAGTCACTCCCATTGATTATATGAGATAGCTTATCAGTGGGTACATTCCTCTCTAAAGGAAACATAATTTTAAATACGACTGACCTGCATGAAATGGCATTTTATATCTATATCTCACTTGATGCTCATAAGTTCTAACATTTCCTTCCCAGTTCAGTCCTGAGGTATCATTTTCTAAGTAAGAAGAAAGAAAAATTTTAAATCAACAATAACAATAGTAAAGGCTTAGTTTGAAAAATAGAGTTATTAGAGGCACAAAATGGTTTCTGATGAATACTCTACACACACACCTCACATTGAAAAATGCCTCACAATTTTCATAAAGCTTTAACGTGAGACACATACTTAACTTGATTTTTGCTTAGTACATGTATTAACCACTTGCCTCATCTTGGAATTACTTCTGGTAAGCTTTGATAACAAGGGTCATAATTCAGTGGTAATAAAGGCAGAAACAAAACTAAGGTGTTCATACTTTAAATGAAGTGTGCTGTATGAACTGTAATCAATGAATAGTCTCCAGTATACACCAGTCTACATCAGATGGTGTCTGCTCATCAACAGGCTTCACAGGCTTCAATATCAATTTTCTAGCAGCTCTGGATCTTAGCCAAATTTATGTGTGATGTGTGTACAAGACTATTCCAATGATAACGTTAGTGACCATTTCAAACTGTATGCTTTTAAAGCTAGCTGATCTATTTTAGAGTCACAAGAAACAAATTTGCATCATAGACTTCTCTATTCATGTAGGTGCTTCTGTAAATTATCTACGGAAAGGGAAATGGACTTTCAGAATGATGGCAGTGTGCACACTTGCTTTATGAGTGCACGCTAAGGAGAAGACAATTCAGGTGTGCGAAGTGATGAACTCAATAAAGATTAAGGGGTAAACATTTGTAAAACTGACCGATCCCTTTTTAAACTCCCAGTTTGGCACTGCCATAGCAGGTATTATATTTTGTCTCCCTCCACCCCTCAAAGAGAGGTAGCAATTTAATATTATGACAGGCATTTGATTTACCATTTATCTTTTTTATGGTATTTCTTATGGGCTATAGTTTTCTAATTTGTGGCAAAATTAAAGTCTGTGATAAAGCACATCTCAGTGGTTGACAGGTTTGTTAGAACAAACACCAAATCATGTTCCTTTTGTGCAAAATGATATAAAGAACATGTTTTCATGGAAATCCTAAAACATAAATTTTATTTGCCAACATTAAACTAGTTTTTTTAAAGTGAGTACTAAAAAACAGAACTTGATTTTAAAAATATGTAAACTACTTATGACTCTTATGACAATAAAAGACGATGTCAAGTTGGTGACCAATTCATAACAATAGACACCCTCTTTATTAAAATGGTTCAAAGTCTTATATTTAATTATTATGAAATAGGGCTTTATTTTGGGGGAAAATAAATATCTTAAATCAAACCTTTATACCAAACATTCACTTCACATTGCTCTCCCCTTCCCTACAGAAAAAAAAAATCAGAAATAAAAAATAGGTGGATAAAATCCTCCTTGTTAAAATATATTTCTAGTTTAAATTCTGTTTACTATTCCTGTAAAATATTCTTTGCTTCTCTTTTTGTCTAACCACATCCTTCCCTTATGTTGGTGCCCGTAATCTCTTCCATGATTTAGGCATGAAGTTCTGATTGCAAAGTCTGCTGTATTTCTCTTTCCCTCATTGCATTCTCTTCCTTGATCTAATTTCTTCTCTTGTCATAACCTTTTTCTTTTGCGTATCTTACTCACTGTTCATTGCTTTTTTTTTTTTTTTCCCCTCTTTCCAGTGAAATCTATGTCCTGGCCACTCTTCCTTCTGAAATTTACAAGCTCATGTACCTATTTGCCAATTACTGTGCTGGGCAGCGGGGACAGAACACAACACATAACAGCCCTGGGCAGTGCAGGAGGTAGACATTAAACACTGAATCCCAATAAAATGTTATAAAAGATAAGGTAGAAGTTGAACAGACTAGGAGAACAAATAATTGGGACATAATTTAGTCTAGGAAGAACAATCAGGAAAGTCTTTCCTGTGAAGTAACGATACTGGGGGCCCAACAGACAAATAAGAGTTTTCTAGATAGAGAAGATGGAATGGAGGTAGTATGTATAAAGGCCCAGATGGGGTTAGTTTATTCATTCATTCACCAAATATTTATTGACAGTTTCCTGTGTGCCTGTCTCTTATGTGTCTCCTGTGTCACCGGTACTGGCCATTCATTTGTTGATTTAAAACTGTGATATTTGGGAACACATGGAGTATGCTTGTGAAACCCTCAAAAAACATATCTGAACTGGAAATTAATTTTGGAAACAATGAAGAACAAAAAGAAGGCTACATGTGTAGGATATTCTTTATTTGGAGCCTGCTTTGGGGGTACACTTCTGCTTTTTCCCTCTGTCTCCACCCCAGCAGTAGCTGAGCAAATTCCTGGTGATAGGGACCCTCTTTGTTCACACTGCTGTGATGACTGATGGAGAAGGAAAAATGGTGTGGAGAAAAGGGAAGAGAACATGTCATTTTTCTTTCTCGTAGCGAAATGTTTTGATGCAACTTAGGGATTCCTCCCTAAGACATTATGTATTTGACATACACAACAACGTAACTACACGCATTTCTGCATTTTATTAAAACCTGGCAGCAGAATGATCAATGATCTTCTCATAACAATCCCAAGGGGATCTTGCCAAACTGTGCCAAAGGGATTTGATTAGTGCTCATTTCATAAAACATACACTATATGTGCACGTTTTCAAAAGTCAGCTGGTGAGCTGTGAAAAAATATATGCTCTAAATATCTCAGTGAAAGTTGTTGACACCATCAATTTAGGAAGAATACGACTTTGCTTATGTTATTCAGGATATTTAATATCAAGGTATACTGAAATATTCTCTGTTTTAAGCAATGAAATGAGTTAAGTAGATTTACATGAATGGAGTGGGAGTCAGGGGGAGGACCATGAATGTCCTTCCTCATTTCAAAGGCCAAAGACAGCATAATTATTTTTAACTAATATTTTATTTAACCACATGCAAACTTAAATCTGTTTGGGTCTGACTGATTCAAAGACATTCTTTGGTTCCCTGCTTTGTTGCAATAATTGACTAGGTTAGATTTTGTGAAAGCCAACAGAATGAAGTAAATTCATATTATTTCAGCAAATAACACAGTTCTTAAATGAAAATTTGAGAATCAGTCTTTCAAAGTCACTTTTTCTCTCTACATTCTGATATAATTTCAAATTATACGATAGATGGATCTAAATTAACTTTTTATTTAATTACTTTTTAGTAACAGAAGACAGTGGGTTTTTCAAAAGATCTAGGTTTGTCTAGAAAGGGAATTAAGAAAACCATGGGAAACATGGCATTTAGTGGAGTTCTAACGAACGCAATTGGATATGTGCAACCCAAAGGAAGAAAAGGTAGGCAGACATAATGGCAAGCAAGAGAGAAAATGAAAACGATTTTAGGTGAAGTTCAGGCAAAACGTAGAGCACAGTAAAGTCAGGTATTTTGACAATTAGGTCTTGTAAGACTCTAAATATCATAATAAAGGTTAAAATTGTTGCTTTAGAGTAAGATCCTCCCGAGATCACTTAGTACCATCTGCCCGGGCCTGCACCTCTTGGTGAAACCACAGTTTCATCCTGGCATTGCTCTGTTCTCCCTCTTCAGGCAAGGCCTCTCCACCCTGATGTGCCAGGCTCTTTGCAGACCATCATTCAAATTGCGAATGGAGTCTCCCTTCTTCCCCAAAGACTTTCCTGACTAATCGGTGGTCAGATGGTGATTTCTGCTCAAGACTTCCTTATCTAACCTTGCAACTCCCACAGGCTGTCTTACTCTCATCACTCTACAATATACATTTACCCCTTGGCCTGTAGATAATGAAATCTTTATTGAATATGTACATCTGCTCAATGTTTGTTCAGTTGCATGTACATCTTTCAAGTGTGTTCTACGATAGTTTTATCTCTCACACCTTAGATGACAGAGAACATATTTACTTAATGCACGTTGCATTTTGCCTAGCACATCACCAGGTGTTGATAATATTCAATACGTGCATTTGATTGTGACATATTCAACTGTCATTTTAGACAGGACGTGTGGGGGGGGGGTGTCTAGGCAAAATCTCTTCTAGAATAAAATTCAATTCCTGATTTGGCTATTTCCAAATTGTGTCCCAGTGCCACATGAACAGAGCCAAAATGAAGTAGAAATAGAGGGTTATATTATCATTCACTTTATGTACAGGGGGTGTCTTTCTGTCTGAATTAAATGGCTCCTTTTTCATTTGCTAACTAGAAACCCTTCTTACCCTCAAGCTAGAGTAATATAGACCTGGCTGATTTTAAAAAGGAGATTTCCAATCAAGGTTTGTGTAAAGTTTAGAGATGCTTTCAAAACCTAGTTGTACATTTCCATAATAAATATTTTATGGTGAATTATTCACCAATCATTCAATGTATAAATCATGCTGACTATATTTAAACCTGGATAAGGTTCGCTTTTTCCTGTATCATAATGCCAGCTTGGCTAAATAATCTTACATTTCCAATCATGCTTAAAGAAACATAAAATTTATGTATGGGATGAGAAAGACATTTCATAGATAATTTTTCTGGCTTTAGTAACAAGCACATTCATATTTTTCTCCTAAATCTGAAACCAAATGTTTGGTTTCCTAATATTTTTCCTGCCTACTGGATTTTTCTTTCCTTCTTCTATGTGGTCACTCACAGCCTGGCCTTTGTGTATTCTCCCAAGAAAGAATTGTTTATTTATATTAGCAGTCCTTTCTGGGGCTCCCTGTAGACTCTGTTTCCAATGGCATGTGGAGCTACTAAGCTTTTATTGTTGACAAGTGGTAGGTGGGATCCAAGCTTTTGTGGTTAAATTGTTTATTGATAATTACCTGTTAATTACCCTGCTGCCTGGCTCCTGTAATTTACTATAATCATTACTTTCCTTTTTCTTGAAAACCCTGTGCACAAAAAACAGAAAGTGAAGACAAAAAAATATATTTCCTTACCACGTTTAAAAAAAGATTGGTTTCTTAATTAAAACCATTTAGAGCCAGAACACTTCCTCATCATATAATATTTGGATTTGAAAAAGCAAACCAGTGTTATTAATGTAATTATAACTATGCCTACTAATTGATTTATAACTAATGAATATAATTTTGTGTGGCAATCACCAAATTAGGTGTCATGTAATATTCCTGAGTCATTAATGTTTTATTTTACTATAGAATGTTTTCCTTCCCAGAGCTGGCCAGAAATTCTGTATAATATCAAAGCCTTGAAAGCAAATAGACTAAATTCCATATTATTTATTAAAGTTTGAAGCTTTTTCATATCAAGATTCTAGCATCCAAAATCTTATTCCAATGTAATTATATAAAACCCTGGACTCCCTGAGATCATGCATAAGGAGGCCTTTATACTTTCAACACTGTTATCATTTCTATGGTACAGTCCTCCCTAAACAGCCATGGCATAGGAATATATCAATGTTCAGGGCTGGTACAACTGACTGCTTCACTTTTCACACATCTCTAGAAATTCCACCTAATCCTTGCTCCTCAAGGCCCTTTCCCACTAAGAGCTTCCCTGAGATCATGCATAAGGAGGCCTTTATACTTTCTACACTGTTATCATTTTTATGGTACAGTCCTCCCTAAACAGCCATGGCATAGGAATATATCAATGTTCAGGGCTGGTACAACTGACTGCTTCACTCTTCACACATCTCTAGAAATTCCACCTAATCCTTGCTCCTCAAGGCCCTTTCCCACTAAGAGCATCTGGTAAAATATCTTGCCATTAGTAAAAAATCAGAGTTAACAATTAAGAGAAACTTTCTGGGAATTATAATTAGCTCTGCCAGGCAAGCAGATAGATTTATTAGGTGTATATCCTTGAAATGCAATATACAAAGGACTGCAAAGAACGATCAAATAAAGTTCTAAAATAGCAAAGCAAAAAAGCCCTGGAATAAACACAGCCATCATCCTGCCATTTCTCATCTAATTCCCCTCATTTCTCACCTTTTGACTATTTTACTAGGTATTTTCATGGTATACTGAAGATACGCATGGTCAAGGTGAACCCATGAACTTTGCTGGAGTCATTGATTAAAACCAAATTTCAGAACTGTCTGTTGTTTACACCACCTGCATTACCTCAACAGGAAGCAGCACAAAGATGAATAGCAAGAATCCTTGGTGTGCGTTATGCCAATCGATCTACACACATCTTCTGTGGGACTCCCCAAGCTAAATGCAGTCATTTAAAAAACATGTCATTTTAAAACCGCAGTGGAAAGAACATGGCATTGAGTGTTCAAATAGCTGCATTGAAATCTTGGTTTGACACTTACTCGATGAATAAACATGGACAAATCACTTAACCTCTCTGAACTTCTTTTCACTATTTAAAAAATTGGGATACAAAATAATAATATTGATTCAATTCATTTCTTGAACTTCTTATAGTGATGTCAATGATGTAATGACACAATAATGCACATGAACACATTCTATAAACTGAAAAGCACTGCATGATTATAATAATCATTATTAATCATGAAAATAATAAACACCCTTTTAAATACCATTAAAAGAACTTCGCTATGCATAGAGAATAAATAGAAGGTCAAACCTATTTAAATATCTAAGTAAGAGTGTTGCACACACATTATAGCATTTCAAGGAATATTTTTCCTAGGGAGGAATTAAAGTCAGGAGAGGAAATGGAACGGCTTCAGGTGCTGTCATTGCATTCTTAATATTTTACTTGGGAGAATGAGCCTTGTCAAATGGAAAGACTGAAATGAATACATTTCTCAGCTGCTTAGCAGATATATTTCCCAATATAATCTAAACATTTCAACCAACCTCATTTTCATGTGAATATTTGCACTTCTCAATAGATGATGGAAAATGTTAAGGGGAATGGGTTGATCTTGGCCTTGGAGTTATATGGCTTAGGTGTAAATTTATTCTTAATCTTCAACCATTATGCTTTAACATTCCTAGCTGAAGTTTGGTTGAGCTATCAAATTGTTCAAAGGCTAGTTCATGCCACAGCCAAGGAACCACTACTGGGAGAAGGTGGAAACCCCAAACCACAACCAAGTCCATCCATAGGGTTTTTCCCCATGAAGGTTACCACAACATACTTAACATTGTTACAGACTAATTGCTACCACTACCAAGCCAAACAATTGTGTTTTTATGTTTTTAAATAGTTTTGGTAACTCTTTAGAAACTTTACAGCTGGAAAGGAACTACATCTTGATGGAACTACATTTATAAGAATTTTGTTCTGTGCCACTTTTTCATTCATTTCCTGATCTAAACAATAGCTCCAATTGCCAGCTGTACATCAGTTACTCACAGGCATGGTCTGAGTCTGTGATTCAGCCAAGCTCTGCACAATTGTCCTGTGGCTCCCAATAGTTTATCATCATTGTTTTTTATAATTGGAAACAGAATTATTTATGTGCCCCTGCTTACTCTCCAAGCAAATTTACAAGGCAACTGTCTCTCAATGTATAGTAGACCTAATGTAAACAGTAATGCAAAAGCGTATTCAGATTTATTACATGATTTCCTTAAAGATCAATATTTAAAATGAATACATATTGTGCTAATTTAAACATGCAACATATCACAGAGTTATTTACACAAGAAATTTATAATGGCCTAAGACATTTTTATACTCTATTCCTACTTCCTAGGAATACCTTTTATCAAAGAGAAAGAAAAAAAGAGTTACAAGTTCAATGTTAATTAGTCTCATTTATAAACTTTCCCTTAAACCCGTAACCTCAACAGACAATATATTAAGCTATTAAATGGAGAATTAAAATTGCATTGACTGTGACTCAAACCAGAAAATGAAGCTGACCCCACCCTAGCCGTATAAGACGTACAATTCATAGTAGACAGTGCGGGGGGACTCTGCAAAACCATGCTACAACCTGCTGATCTTAGAGCAGTTATTTTAGTTATACTCTGAGTTTCTGGATTCTGTGAGTTTAAATCACTCCCTCTCTTTATTTAGATCTCATCTTGGAGCCGGGGGGACTCTGCAAAACCATGCTACAACCTGCTGATCTTAGAGCAGTTATTTTAGTTATACTCAGAGTTTCTGGATTCTGTGAGTTTAAATCACTCCCTCTCTTTATTTAGATCTCATCTTGGAGCTTTAAAATAGTATCCTGTTGACAAGAATCTGAGGGCCTTCAGACCCAATATCACGTCAAGCTGCTGGGCTGAGACCTTACATGCCAAGTATCGGCCTACGATGAATTTTTATAAGTGAGTTATAAACCCCTCAAAAACAGAGTTTATAATGGAAACGCTGACAGACTCTTAACTATCGAGTTACTAGTGGGTTCCTGTTTAATATATTGTATTTCTTCCCCTTGAAGATATTAATTTACTTTTTGAAATGTTCATTGCTAAGATTAAGCATAGGTTTTTGAAATGTGTTCATAGGCAATTTATGCATGAGTAGAAATGTACTCTTCTCCAGATGTACAGAATACTAATTTGAAAATGATTTATAGACCACACCGTTACTCTACATTCCATTCCCTTCTGAAAAGTTAGACAAGGTTTTCCTCTGACATAACACCAGGATCCTCTATATATTGTAAATACAGTGTATTAACCATAGTTTAAATTCTTAAGACATTAACTCTAGGATGGGTCAGGGTGAGCTGCAAGGACTAATGGTATAAGAGGTACTTAAATATGGGAGGGTTCAGGAAGAGAACAATTAATATAAGCCACGTTCAAATACAAGCTTCCCCCCCCAAGGGAGTATTTTTATGTTTTGTCCAAATTAGATCCCTTAGAACCTTAGAATGTTTGAATTGAAAGGATTTTAGAAATCATCTAGCCCAGATATTGCCAACTGGTAGCCTGTAGGCCTAATTAAGCCCCACAATATGAATAAGGCACACAAAAAGTTGGCATTACATGCCATAATAACTTGGAAAATTTCACCCCAAAAGGGGAATTTCTACTTCTCTTTAAAAATGAAAAGGTTTGGAGACACTTGCATTCCCCCTTTATAGTCTTCTACTTTGCAGGTGTCCCCTCCTCCTGTTTCACACATTCATGTCACCTTCCTAGCTCCTGATGCCTTTGTGTTTGTGAAGCTTATCCTGAGAATATTTTGCCCGGGGATCCAAGCTTGCAGTGGCAGGGCTGGGATGGGAGTAAGGTCAAACTTTACACATTTCTCTCACTGCACCATCAGCAAATTGTCTTCCAACACAGTCTCCTTACTTCATTAATTCCCTTTTGAGGGAAAAATGATCCCGTGAAAAATAAAATGAAAACTCTAAAACTCAAGGTCATCATCAGCTATGACTTCACTTACCCTCTTGCCATCTGATTTAAAGACAGCCTAGTTCTAGACTTCAGTGACTTGTCAGATGTACAAGAAAACCCTTTATCATCTCAAAGGACATTTTAATGATTGCAAAAACATTTTGCATCTAGAACAATGGTACTCAAAAATAGGCTTCATTTAAGAATCACCTGTGGAGTGCTTGAACATTATTAAGCCTGGGTCCCACCCCAGATGTATTAAATCAGAATTTCTAAGTGGACATTTTAATGATTGCAAAAACATTTTGCATCTAGAACAATGGTACTCAAAAATAGGCTTCATTTAAGAATCACCTGTGAAGTGCTTGAACATTATTAAGCCTGGGTCCCACCCCAGATGTATTAAATCAGAATTTCTAAGTGTGAGACCCAGTCATAATATTTGAAGAACAAATCCCTAGAGAGAATCATTGGTGAATATGCAGAGTTAAAAACACTGGTCCAGAAAGTAATTAATGATTTTTATTACATTTAAATGGAAATATTAAACTTATTTGGGGGTATTAAAATGATTTTTAACAGAAAATGGCTTTAAAGGCAGTTTAAAACTGTTTCTAGATAAACAAAATGATGATATGGGGTAAAAACCAAAAGGATCTTGAAGCATGGTGACCTCTTTCTAAACAAAGGAGTTATAAGATTATCCATAGCTAATCACACCATGGTGATGTGCTTTCATCACTGAGGAAGAAAGGTCTTCCTAAAATAGCTGAGAAATAAACAGTGAGTATATAAATGACTGGCCAGGCAGCAGGGAAGGTGCAGTATCTCTGAAGGATGACACAAGATGGATAGGAGTTCCAGGTTAAGAATAGTTCTCAATGTTTCCTGGAAAGAAATTCCATATCCTCAGGAAGAAGAGACTATCTCAGAATAGCCCATCTGGATACACAGAGGACGGAAGTCACATTTACAGTAAGAGTTGAAGTTAAGCAGAGAATAAACTATAATTAATATCTGGTAAAATCAGAAGTGCAGCATTCTCTGGTATAGAAAACTTTTTTAAATATAGATATTATGTGAAAAGATCATATAAAATTTTACAGAGAAACAAGGGCTTTTATTAGCTGTTAGAATCCTGGCTGCACAGATCTAAAGACCTAACTGTCTTAAGCAAATCCTCCAAAAGCTATATATAAATACACATGTGTGTAAATGTGTGTGTGTATATACATGTATTATATATGCAGATTAAGAGCTACACTGAGGTCTAAGAAAAAGAGAATGCTTCCTAGTATAGGCATTGACGATTTTTCCTGATATTCTATTTCAAAAGCTCAAAAAACATGAACATCACAAAAGATTTAGATAATGCCTCATGACTTCCGTTAGACTCCATCAAATGTTGCTTTATCATTGAACAGGTTACAGTTTAGAATTCAAAGATAATTTTAACCTATATCAGCAGTCTTTTAGAAATGTATAGGCAGTTCATTTCCCCACCTCACCATGCAGACAATGTTCACGAGTACAGAAATAACTGTCATACCTAAGCCCCTATAACAAGCCAACACTGTGCTACATAACATGTTATCTTTAATTATTAATTAATTATTACTTTACCTCTTTACAGACAAGGAAATTAAAACTCAGTGAGAACAAGGAATTTGCCTAAGCTCACACAGCTGGTGTTAAGTCTGATTCAAGTTCAATTTTATTCCAAAGCCCTTGACCTTTCTATTATAACATAGTCTTCTAGATGATCTGCATTATGTATACTAGGGGTCTTCACAAAGTTCTTGGAAATAATTGTACTGTCTTCTAATTCTATTTTTCCATGAACTTTTTGAAGTATCCTCATACAGTTTTTAAAATCAAAAGAGTTGGGTACATTTTTAAAAAAATTTCTGGTGTAGCTTATATGAAATGTCCTTATTCCAGTGATCTATTTATAAAACAAAATCTCATAACAATCTTTATTTATGATTCAGGAAACCACTTACTAGAAAAAAAAAGATACAGTGGAATTTGGTAATAAATGATGTCAAGTTAATAACATTACTATAGATATCCAAACTAGTGATGATAGCACTTAGAACATATTTAGATATATTTTATTTAAATTACCTTATAAGTTAAAATAAGGATAAAATAGCCATGTAAAAGCCAAGAAACATATTTCTAAAGGCATGGGAGTGTTATTGTCAACAGCTCTATGAGAAAGACTGCATACAATGTATGACAGAGAGCAGTAACTGAGTGACATATTGACAGATATGAAACAGTGGCAGAGTTCTTAATGTAACCAAGAAGGAGAATATATTACAGATGTGATAGGAAAATGACTTAGGGCTAAAGAAACCAGTCAGGAGAAATAGTGATCTCAGTCTTCTCTCTCTTTCTACTGATTTTATTAAAATATAAAATTCATTCATTTTAAGTGAGTAGGTTGATAACTTTTGACAAATGTATATAACCTCATAACCACCACCCCAGTTGAGGCATAGAGCAGTCCCATTTCCCCAGAGAACACCCTTATGCCCCCTTTCAGTTGATTTCCCCTTTTCTACCCCCCAACCTAGACAACTATTGATCAGTATAGATTGGTTTTCCTAATCAGTATAGATTAGTTTTCCTGTCCTAGAATATCATATAAATGTAATCAGAGAGCATGGACTCTATGTGTTCAGTTTCTTTTGCTCAGCACAGTGCCTGAGAGATTCATCCATTGAGTACCGTATGTCAATAGTTCCTTCCTCTTTACTGCTGAGTAGTATTCCAGTGTATAAAAACACCAAATCTGTTTATTCATTCAACTATTAATGGATATATGGGTAGTTTCAATTGCCTGATATTATGATTAATGCTACAGTGAACATGTGTATACATGTCTCCTTTAGTGCTTCCTTCTCTGTGCCTTTGTGTAGATCTGTTTTCTCATTTTTCTTGGGTAACTATGGAAGGGTAGGCTGCTGGACTGCACAGTAAGAAACTTTTAAGCTTTCCCAAAGTAGCAGTACCATTTTGCACTCCCACCAGCAATATATGAGATATTTGAGATCTAATTTTCTACTTTCATGGATTCTAAAAATTGCACCTTGGGGCTTGGTACATGATCTCAATGGTCAGACAGATTAGCAAAAAACAAAAACTAAAAACTAAACACACAAATAGAAACACCCAGCTACATATAAACCATCGCAGTTCCTAGGTGGTATATCTGCTTGTCTTCTACTGTAGTGCTCTCTCCCTGACATGGAAGGTAGCAGTCTCCTCCAGGCTTCTGTGTTCTTATCAAATGGACCAATCAATGGTTACTCCTCGGATCCTATCTTCTTCCATGCCATTAGATGCCACTGACCACTACTTCTTTTCTTCAAATACGCTCTTCCATGGATTTGCATGACACAAATCTCCTGGTTTTCCTATTTCACAGAGAATTTCTGCTCCATCCCCTTTGCTGGTTCCTTCTCTAGGTGTTGTAGTATCCGAGGGTTTAGATGTAGGCTCCTTTCCCTTCTCTGCACTCTTCTTATGATATTTCATCCAGTTCCAGGACGTTAAAGATAATTTATGCTCATAACTCCCAAATTTATATCTTCACTCTTGACCTCACTTTTGAGTTCCAGACTTTCATATCCACTTGCCTACTTGACATCTCCATCTGGATGTCTAATAGCTATTTCAAATTTACTTTCCTCAACATGGAATTCTTGAGGTACCCTCCTTCCTGCCCACTTCATGCAAAAACTCTCTTATCTCAGTCACCCCTATCCCCAAAATGGCCCCACCTGTCATCCATTTTCCTGAGCCAAACACCTAGGATTTATTCTTGATTTCTATTTTTCTATCTGCATCCAACCCATCAGAAAAGCTTTTGGGGGTTCTTTCTCTATATCTAGGAATAGTCCACATTTCTCTGTACTTCTACCACACTCCTCACAGTTATCACTATTTAATGCAGCAGTGGATAGTCCATTTCTGTTGCTTATAACAAAACACATGGAACTGGGTATTTTGTAAAGAAAACAAAATTTATTGCTTATAGTTTCAGAGGCTGGAAGTCCAAAGTCCAGGGAACACATGTGGTGAAGGCTTTCTTTGATGGTGACTTCAGTGCTTCACCACTGTGAAATGGTAGAGCATAGAGAAATTTACCTCTTTTGGGCCGGCCCGGTGGCGCACTGCTACAGTGCGCCGCTTGAGAGCGTGGTGGCGCTCCTGCCGAGGGGTCGGATCCCACATACAGACCAGCTGCTCACTGTCTGAGCGAGGTGCGGGAGCAACACCGAGGGTTGCGATCCAGGTCCGGTATGGGCGCGACACTGAGGGTTGCGATCCGTTGCCGGTCACGAAAAAAGACAAAAAGGAAAAAAAAAAAAAAAACAGAAATTTACCTCTTTTCTCCATTTTTTGTTCTCTCTGGGCCCCCAGTGGATTGGATGGTTCCTGCTCATATTGAGAGTGGATCTTTCCCACCTGGTCCACTCAGAATCTCATGTTAATCTCTTCTGGAAATACCTTAATGGACACATCTAAAAAGATAGCTTTACCAGTTTTCTTGGCATTCCTCAATGTAATCAAGTTGACACCTAGAATTAACCTTCATAAGCAGCCTCTCCAGTAGTATTACTACAATTGGTTCTCCCCACAGCAGACATAGCAATCTTTCAACAGTATAAATCAGATTGTGCCATCCCCTGTCAAAATGCGCTAATGGCTTTTCACTACATGTAGAATAAAATCCAGACTCCTCACACCATGACCTATCCAGCCCTGCCATACAACTATACCTGCAGAACAGGAGTTATAGCTAACTGTAATGCCAATGAATAAAAGGAACAGGGTGAAAAACAAGTGCTACGCTGTTTGCAAGGAGACTCAACAAGTGACTATCGATGCTGTCTTTTAAAACAAAGTAAAGACATAGGCATTGAAACACAGGCATTGAAAGTACCTTGGTTATCTCAACTTTGTGACCCTGGCACCACCAGTTCTAGCCCCGATCTAGCCCAGTAACCTCATTGTTCCACTCACCGCTTGCTTACTATGCTCCTGGTATTTCTTATGTTCCTCAAGTTTGGCAAGCTCCTTCTTGCCTCAGGACCTTTGCACCTGCTGTTGCCTGTGTCTGAAATGCACCCCTGCTTGGTCTTCACATCACCAGTTCCTTCTATCATTCAGACCTCACTCATATAGGCCTTCCTCAAGGAACCTTCCCTCACCTCCTCCTCTAGAGTAGCCCCCTCATCCCAACTCACATCCCCAGGCAGTGTCACATTACCTTGTTTTGTTTCTCTGCACTTTTTACTACTTGAAATTTACTTATTTATTTACTGATAGAATATCAATTTTCGTCATAGGAATGGAAGCAAATATAGCTGTCTGTCTCCTTTATACTTGACGCACAGCCTTTAGACACATTGTAAGTACTCAAAAATCTGTTGAATTAATGAGTCTTTATAGCAGTGAAAAAGTGAGAAATATTTCAAATTTATAGGTATTCTGGAAGATCCAAAAAGCAAGAAGGAAACAAAAAGTTAGAAAGGAATACGTAAGAACTTAGTTCATTTTATCATGTTTTTATTACTTTAAAATTTTCTCTTACTTTTCTTTTCTTAAAAAATGTCTATCCCACGTGAAATATTCACCTTTTTGCTCCATTTTTACTCTGCTTTCCTAACTTTTACCACGTTGAGAAAGTGTTACGGGGGCTCATTTTCAAACATGGACACACCTAAATAACTCCAAACAGATGAGCCTGAACCAGTTTTAAAGGTCATCAGAGAAGGAAATGCCATAGACTTTTTTTGGTGGCTTTAGGTTTTTCTTTTTAAACAAACCTAGCTGGCACTTACAGCGGAAAAAAAACGGGCAAAGTTATGTCTTGTACTCTTTAAAGACTTCCTCGACTTTATGAATATTTTACCAATAATACAAGATTAAATCAATTTATTTGCCCGGAGAAAATGAAGTTTTTATTTGAAAGAAGGTCCTAAAACAGAGCCAGAAGTTTCCGTTTATTTTACCAACTGGGACCCTGACTTGAGCAGTAAACACTTCCTGCTCCCATGGCTGAAGGGCAATATATTATCTGAAATAATTTCTTTAGTCTGTGACTGGAGGAAGAAAAGTGACTTGCCCTTATTTATCTTTTTTAGGGGCTACATGGATTTTAGTGTCCTTGAAAACAAGTGATTGAAAACAAAGAATTAGCAATAATACACATTTGTATGATTACCATTCATCTAAAGATCTCAAAGCATTTTTGAATGTCTACACATCCCCCATCTTTCAATTGCTAAAGCATTTTGGCTGAAGACAGGCAACACAGCTATATTTGTTCCCCTTTGTGGCTTTGTAAAAGCCAACATTTTTTTTTAAAAGTAACATGTATAGGTGTCAGTGGGATTAAGTAGGCCTTACTCAGCTTGTAGTGCTAGCAGTCAAAAGAAAGCCAGACTTGCACACCGTGTATGCTCAGTGTGTATGTGTTGAATTCAATTTAATTGTATGATTAGGTCTTTAATGTAGATAATAGAAAAGATATATTTGAAGGGATACATTGATGTTTACAAACAGGAAGAATGGAACCCAGGAGTGCTATATTTATTGTTAAATTTTTTAAAAATGTTAATAAATTCCCTCTTGACAAAAAACAAACTCTTAAATCTTTTTTCAGTTATAAGTTTCAGAAGCTCTTTTGGTTTGTTTGTTTTTAGCTCTCTCACTTAAACCTTTATTTTAAGTCATTAAGTACCCTAACACTAATAAATCCTATGAGGTAAGTAATTCAAAATGAATTTTAAGAAGCATTATAGTAGATGATTCTGAAAATATTTATCTCTACATGCAGTTTTTGATAAACATATTTTCCTTAACTGGAGGTACCAATATAATGATTATTATTTCATATGACAGCAAAATTTTCTACCATTAAAATAAATAAATCCAAAAGTTTACAAGGGAAAAAGTATTCTATAGAAGATATATATGTGTGTGTGTGTGTGTGTGTGTGTGTGTGTGTGTGTGTGTGTGTGTGTGTGTATACGAAATCCAGGTAGAATTACCTCTGCAAAAATTAGAACACATGAAAATTTGGAAAATTACATGTCCAGGCTTTTCTCACAGTACTTTGAAAACAGAAGGGCAGTGTTGAGAAAATCAGTATTATNCACCCCTGCTTGGTCTTCACATCACCAGTTCCTTCTATCATTCAGACCTCACTCATATAGGTCTTCCTCAAGGAACCTTCCCTCACCTCCTCCTCTAGAGCAGCCCCCTCATCCCAACTCACATCCCCAGGCAGTGTCACATTACCTTGTTTTGTTTCTCTGCACTTTTTACTACTTGAAATTTACTTATTTATTTACTGATAGAATATCAATTTTCGTCATAGGAATGGAAGCAAATATAGCTGTCTGTCTCCTTTATACTTGACGCACAGCCTTTAGACACATTGTAAGTACTCAAAAATCTGTTGAATTAATGAGTCTTTATAGCAGTGAAAAAGTGAGAAATATTTCAAATTTATAGGTATTCTGGAAGATCCAAAAAGCAAGAAGGAAACAAAAAGTTAGAAAGGAATACGTAAGAACTTAGTTCATTTTATCATGTTTTTATTACTTTAAAATTTTCTCTTACTTTTCTTTTCTTAAAAAATGTCTATCCCACGTGAAATATTCACCTTTTTGCTCCATTTTTACTCTGCTTTCCTAACTTTTACCACGTTGAGAAAGTGTTACGGGGGCTCATTTTCAAACATGGACACACCTAAATAACTCCAAACAGATGAGCCTGAACCAGTTTTAAAGGTCATCAGAGAAGGAAATGCCATAGACTTTTTTTGGTGGCTTTAGGTTTTTCTTTTTAAACAAACCTAGCTGGCACTTACAGCGGAAAAAAAACGGGCAAAGTTATGTCTTGTACTCTTTAAAGACTTCCTCGACTTTATGAATATTTTACCAATAATACAAGATTAAATCAATTTATTTGCCCGGAGAAAATGAAGTTTTTATTTGAAAGAAGGTCCTAAAACAGAGCCAGAAGTTTCCGTTTATTTTACCAACTGGGACCCTGACTTGAGCAGTAAACACTTCCTGCTCCCATGGCTGAAGGGCAATATATTATCTGAAATAATTTCTTTAGTCTGTGACTGGAGGAAGAAAAGTGACTTGCCCTTATTTATCTTTTTTAGGGGCTACATGGATTTTAGTGTCCTTGAAAACAAGTGATTGAAAACAAAGAATTAGCAATAATACACATTTGTATGATTACCATTCATCTAAAGATCTCAAAGCATTTTTGAATGTCTACACATCCCCCATCTTTCAATTGCTAAAGCATTTTGGCTGAAGACAGGCAACACAGCTATATTTGTTCCCCTTTGTGGCTTTGTAAAAGCCAACATTTTTTTTTAAAAGTAACATGTATAGGTGTCAGTGGGATTAAGTAGGCCTTACTCAGCTTGTAGTGCTAGCAGTCAAAAGAAAGCCAGACTTGCACACCGTGTATGCTCAGTGTGTATGTGTTGAATTCAATTTAATTGTATGATTAGGTCTTTAATGTAGATAATAGAAAAGATATATTTGAAGGGATACATTGATGTTTACAAACAGGAAGAATGGAACCCAGGAGTGCTATATTTATTGTTAAATTTTTTAAAAATGTTAATAAATTCCCTCTTGACAAAAAACAAACTCTTAAATCTTTTTTCAGTTATAAGTTTCAGAAGCTCTTTTGGTTTGTTTGTTTTTAGCTCTCTCACTTAAACCTTTATTTTAAGTCATTAAGTACCCTAACACTAATAAATCTTATGAGGTAAGTAATTCAAAATGAATTTTAAGAAGCATTATAGTAGATGATTCTGAAAATATTTATCTCTACATGCAGTTTTTGATAAACATATTTTCCTTAACTGGAGGTACCAATATAATGATTATTATTTCATATGACAGCAAAATTTTCTACCATTAAAATAAATAAATCCAAAAGTTTACAAGGGAAAAAGTATTCTATAGAAGATATATATGTGTGTATGTGTGTGTGTGTGTGTGTGTGTGTATACGAAATCCAGGTAGAATTACCTCTGCAAAAATTAGAACACATGAAAATTTGGAAAATTACACGTATATGTGTGTGTGTGTGTGTGTGTGTGTGTGTGTGTGTGTGTGTGTGTGTGTGTGTATACGAAATCCAGGTAGAATTACCTCTGCAAAAATTAGAACACATGAAAATTTGGAAAATTACATGTCCAGGCTTTTCTCACAGTACTTTGAAAACAGAAGGGCAGTGTTGAGAAAATCAGTATTATTTATTGAAAGTAGTGATGTTTGCTTAAGTTTATATTATATCCACTGTAATTATTCCTTGCACAATATTGCTCAGATTAAAGTCTTTCAAAAATGAAGAACAAAAAGCCAATGTGAAAGAAGCCTTATGAAGCACTTTCCAGGAGACCCATTGTCTTTCTTTTCCCCCTCTCCTTTCCTTTCTTAAAAAAAAAGCAGACTTTCTTCTAAAGAGGCGATTTTACATGGTGTGTAAAACCAACCTCAGACAAAAAAATGGAACACAAAGATTAATCACTTATGGTGAATTTAAACATGAATCCGTGGAAATCCTCCTTTTCTGAAATCCTCCATTTCTTTTAAAACATTCTGGTAATAAATTGCTGTGAGTTTTTGCCATATCCTATGTCTTTACTCACTTGGAACAATTGATGCTTGGCACCTATTCAACAATGGTTACATACACTTGTAAAAACAGGAGCCAGTTCAGTTTCCCTTTAAGAGTTGTTTAGTAAAGTTATGCTCATTGATTTTTCACTCTCATTATTAAAATTCCTCATTAAACCTGACTGAAAATGGAACATGATTCCTTTTACCTGATGTGGTGAAATTCACCCTCAACCCTTCTTGGGACCATTTTATTACAAAAGAACAATAGATTTCCTTGCTGGATAAAGTAAGAGCAGTGTGACGAATGCACTTTCTATCCTACAGAAGGCCTAATATTGTTAATTTGCAAAATCAGTTCAAGGGAACCACTTTGAAGGCAAACTGGGGTCGTGCATAGGGATCCCTCCAGAAATGATGTGTCAGTTCCAAGGCTGGCATTCCGCCTCAGCTGGCATATAGTAGTTTTCCCTCTTCCAGGCAATTTGGCCCTCGATTTCAAACAAATGCATCCTGAAGGTCTGATGCCAGCAATAGTTTGATATGATTTATGCTCTGTACTTTCTCATAACTCAGAAAATTTTAGATCTAAAAGACATATTTTTTCATTATTCAGCATTGGCTATAAGTCGTATATAAGCTAAAGCTATTTTAGTGTCAGCCTTAATTTTTCTGGACCTCTGAGTGGAGTCAACTCAACAGTGTTTCTACCTCTTGTTTGTTACACAATTAGAAAGTTTGCTGGATGCTATCAATGGTCCCTAAGTTCCAAATCTTCCTTTTCTAATGGTAGGATGGCAAAAATACCCTTATATGGTTGCCATCATTTGATGTCAAAATGATCACCTACTTTCTTCTCAGAAGGTTTACTGTTTTAATCAAATTCATAGTAATCCTCCTTTACTTATTCAGAGCTTATGGGATGGTAATAAGTTGTGTTGTTTCTAGCAGTGTTTAGGTATAGGTTTATCTTCAAAGCAATAGTCGAAACATTCCCAAATCTCTAAAATAACATCTGATCACTGGCCACAAGGTTGTGAGGTCTTCTGCCTGCCCCCCGGGTTCCTGCATACATCTTTGTGCTATTTCTAAAATAAGGAGAAATAAATGCACTACTTATTGAAGCAAACCTTCTCTATAAAAATTGCACATTGTAGATTTTAAAAAAGGTCAAATATCATTAATTTTATAGAAGGGTACTTCAAAAAGTTCATGAAAAGATAGAATTGAAAGATAATACGAACCTTTCCATGAACTTTTTGGAATGCCCTCTTCATATGTTTCAACATAATGCTATACACATTAAAATAATATTCATGAAAAATACTTTGCAATATTGGAGAAAACCTTATGAAAATTACATGGTATATTTTTATGAGAAAAACAGTTTATAAAACTATGAAAAGCTTTTAATTTTGCAAGAGAGATATACAGATATACACAGCAAAATGACTGCAGATATATCAGTGTAAAGTTGACGGTGTTTATATGCAAAACATAAATGCACATTAAACCATCTCCATGTCCGCTATTTACATGGACTACTTAAAAGAAAATAAATATATTGCCCCATAATTTAAGTCATAAAAAAATCCTGCATAGGACAGTTTAGTCTCTATTAGCCACACAAACAAACAGAGATGGGACCATGCAGAACAACTGACAGGACACCCCATCTCCATGGGTTGACCCTGACTTCCATGCACAACTAGATAACAGTAGATAACAGGAGGATGGATGATCCACAACATGCATAACCAGAACCACATACACAGAGGATGAACTCGTGACGAAATGATGTAGATTTTGACACCAGAGTAAACACCGACTATGTGGCTCTCACTTACCCAGAGAAGATTTCTCACCTCTCGCTTGTATAAGTGAAATATAGATAGACTTGGATTTATTTTCTTAGTCTTCCTTTGTTTTTTATAAAATGTTTTTGCAGATGCAAGAAGGTACACAATAAAAAGAGGAAAGATTCTGGTATAAGGTTACATTTTGGGCTTGTAATAAGCTAGAATGTTGTACATAAAGACAATACTTCTCCAGTTCAGAAACATAAATAAAATAACAAAATCTTTAGCATTTTTGTAAATTGTCCACAATTAACATTAATTCATCACTACATGCATGAAATACTTAAATACATTGCCCTATAATTTAAAAGTTATAAAAATACTAACATAGTGTAGTTTATATCACTCACCCACAAATATAATAGGCACTTACAGCATGGCCGAGGC
This sequence comes from Galeopterus variegatus, assembly GCF_000696425.1. Taxonomy (NCBI): domain Eukaryota; kingdom Metazoa; phylum Chordata; class Mammalia; order Dermoptera; family Cynocephalidae; genus Galeopterus; species Galeopterus variegatus. The sequence goes on along the minus strand of NW_007726567.1, from coordinate 312,141 downwards.
ACTGACAACAATTTCATTATGTCCTAAATTCTCAATGCTTCTAATTAAATATTTTTCTTTTAATAACTGTATAGTGAAGTTAATACTATGACAGTAATAATTTGACCACTATAAATCATGCAAAGCTAAAATTTTAGTAATATGGCTTGTAGGGTGAGGATCTAGAAGAGAAATTCTATTTTTATCTTGAAGGAAAGAAGAGCCTAAAAATGAAAGGTTTAACAAACCTACAAATTCTGAAAAGTTGCAGAAAAGATACGATTCATTTAATCAAAGTTGTATGACAACTTGTGACATTCTGAAAAATTATCATTGCAATGTAAGAAGATTACAAACTTTCAACAGGGATAATATTATTTAATGTGCAGTAGAATTTTTTAAATCTTTGGAGGAAGGAGGACATTAAAATCAGGTGTATGCACTAAAATCCCTAGTGACTTGCCAATGTAATGGAAAGTTACTTTAGATAATGATCCCAACAATGCCACAGTTTGGGTGGGAAGTTTATAAGGAAAAACAGGAAGTGATGCCAGGGATCACAAAAGGACACTTCCCTTTTGATTGGAATGACTGTTTTAAAGACCAAGGAGTGTTATGCACCCAGGGGGAGGCAGGGGGAGGCAGAGTGTCTCTCAGATAAAGCACATAACCTGTGGCTTCACACACTGACTTCACAACCTGTGGAATACCATGCTCAATTAGGAAAAATTTTTTGTTGTGTTTAAATACTACAGAATGAGGTCCATATCATGGTTAACTTTTATTTCTTAATCATTCTGTACCAAGTATGCAAAAAGCCTGCTACTTCTTGCCCAAGATTCATTCTGGGAATTAAAATTTGCTCTCTTTCGTTACCCTTACAATATAATTTTGACAGAGGATGTTGTACCGTATTCAATTTAAATTTACGATCACAATGGGTTTGGGTGGGCGAGGGACATGCAAGTTCAAAAGAGAAGGTTCTCTGTCTTCCCACTCCTTCCACGCCACCCACCCACCCCCCACACATAGCTGCACGTGTGTGGTGCTTTTCATCTGAACTATGTCAAGCTCTCGGGTGTGTTGTACCTGCCAGGTCTGTGGGGCCCTAATGTCACTGTTGTGGCATTTTTGCAGCAACCATAAAATTCAGTGCATTAGCCTCACCTTGCTATAAAAGCTAATGCTGAAGTTTCACAGAATCAAAGAAGTCACCTGAAAATAATTTCATGGACAGAGGTACTTAGTTTTCTATTGCTCTGCCTCCACTTGAATATCAATTTATCTCAGGTCTTTAAAAAATATTTTTAGTAAGATAATAAGTTAGGAGGTTAACTTATAGCTAACTTTCTTCTTGCAAAGAATTTGGAGACTTAATGTATAGTTAGAAAATAAAACTCACTTGTTTCCTTTCTCAAATATTTTTTCAGTAGCTCCTTCCCTACTTAGAATTTATACATTTCTCCCTCATATTTCTCTTCCTTGCTTTATTTTTTCTTCCTAGCACTTATTCCCATATAATAATCTAAATTTTTTTTAACTCGTTTATTGTCTGTCCTTATCAATAGAAGGAAAAGTCCAAGAGAGCAGGAATTTTTGTCCATTTTGTTGAGTAGTTTATTTCCTCAGACTAGAATAGTGCCTGGCCCATAGTTAGGGCTCAAAAAAATATTTGCTGAATGAATGAATGAGTCAGTGAAACTGAAGAGGGAGATTAGAGAAAAACACAGTAGAGAAGAATGTTTAATGGTATGGATTCCAGAGTCAGTCTGTTCGGATTCGAAATCCATTCTGCTTTTTTAGTTGTTGCATAATGTTGAGCAAGCTATTAACACTCTTTCCTTTTCTTTGTCTGTAAAATGGGAAATACTAGAATGATCTCATAGTGTTGTGAAGATTAAATAAAGTAATCCTCGTATAGAATTTAGCCCTATATCTGAAACAATATGCTGTAAATAAACGCTAACTAATAGTAAAATTATTATCATCATCATCACTGGAACCATTATTCTTGTCATAACTTCATGAGGGTAGCACTAGATAATAGTTGTGAATCTTTATTTCAAAATACTTTGGTAAATAACATTTTAAAGTAAATTCACAAATTAGTCCAGTTTCTCTTTACATACCTCTGTCTGCCTACACAATCAATGACCCCACTATCCAGAGAATTGCTTCCTCCTGCCCCAACTTCTCTCTGTGAAAGGACCTGAATTATGTGTCCAGAAACTGTCCATTGTCTTTGGCCTTCTAGCGCCCAAGGGCTTTCTGCTCTACCTATTCAAGAGCATAGCGTTTGGAGCTGCAAAGAGATACTTCAGGGAGGGTCAGTGGCAGCTCCTGCAAGTCGCTGTGGTCTGCTTTTGAATGGGTGGGTCTGAGAAATCACTAAGGACTCATCAGGTGGTCAGATTTTATGATTTTTTTGCTTGACTTGTCCTTCAAAGAAAGGACAGCAAGAAATGATAAATAGGAAAAATCACTTACATTTCTTGTTTTCATTTATTCATTATCCACGTATCATTTTATTTGTTCATTTATCCATTGCATTCTCCTATATATTTCAACTCTGTAAAAAGGCATTATGGCATACAAAGATAAATCAGACTTCAGCTCTGTAACTGAGCAGCTTGGCTTTTTGAATATGGCTCTAGCAAGAAGTAGACTAGAGGCCCAAATGAAATGCTTTTTTGTTATTTTCTGATAACCCTAGTCTGATCCTATAATTGCTCCATAGTTGTGCTGTCCACAATGTTAACCACTAACCACATGTCATTATTTCAATTTTAATTGAAATTAAAAATTAATTTCCTTAGACCACTAGCCATGTTTCCAGTGCTCAACAGACACATGTGCAGAGACTACTGGACAGCACAAATAGAGAAACTTTCCATCATCACAGAAAGCTCTACTAGTCAGTGCTACTCCACAGAATAGGAGTTGCTGATAAGATGCATACGTAAGAAAGAATTTTCTGGGATCCAATATTATCTGATACTAGCTAGCTTATTAAAGCAAACTTAATTGAAATGGCAAGAAATAATCATTAGCAGAGATTCTGAATTAGTTTAAAGGTAGCTATGGTTTTGAAATTAATTCCAAACACTGGCTGCCCTCAGTGCCTTGTTACAGACTCTTATTCCTGCCATTAGACAACAGCAAACCCCACATATGGTGCCCTGACTGGTCACATGATTTTTTAATATCCACATGATGGCACTAAAATGGCCTATTAGATTTACAGTGTCATTAACCTTCCAAAATAAAATGAGAGTCTGCTCTGGCAGAGGAAAAAAAAGTGTGACTGCTGTTGGGTTTTGGGTAACCAGTCTGTGAGGAAATGCTGACAGGGGTCAGTGTGACATCATCTTTCATTCGGCCCCAAAGCTGTCAGGCCCTCCCCAGATGTCTGAAACGCAGATATAAATTTTCATTATCCAGCAGCAAAGGGCCAGAGGTACACCAAATGAATTTTTTACCAATCAAATTATAGCTCGTTGCCAGATTAAGTGTAAACACTAATTTTGTGAAGTTTTCTTCTAGTCATTTATCTCCAACTCCACAAAGTAACCTTGCTGAAGCTGGAAAGATTTCTCAATCAAATTATTGTTTTTATAATCTTGTTGTGGACACTGCAAAATTGAATAAAAAGAAATTCCATTAATAATGAACGGTGCCTTCTTCCATGTAACAATTAGATTTTTTTTTACACTTTTTAAAAAAGAAAATGCAAAGCTAGGGACTACTAAGGAATCACAGAAGACATGACTTCACCATTCTGGGCCTCAGTTTCTCCATGTATAAAATGGTGGGAGTGGACATAGTGATCACTGATTCTATAATATAAGAATAGCTATGAGGATAGCCATTGTTTCCATATTGGCAAATTTCATGTGCAAAGTCCTATATTTTTAACATGAGGTTTTATGTTAAAGGAGTTCCCAATTCAAAAATGTGATAGGTTGTGTAAGTTCAACTGCATGTTTATTGCTTGGAAGTTAGAGTCCATTTTCTCTTAGAAATAGTGTAACAAATAGTATAGTTTGACATAGATATAGGTTGATGTTACAATGAAATAGAGTAGTATTAGAATAGAACAAGCACCCTGTTATTGACATAACAATACTGGAGTATCCAAACACTTGATTCAACAATATGTTCATAGGAAAAGGGATTCATGCTTTCCTCTGGGTATTGAAAACTCTGTCTCCTCTGATTTAGACACTGCAGCCCTTCTATGCTTCCTCAGGTTCCAAGCCACTTGTGGTGACTCCCATGACATCAGGTAGGCTCCAGCAGGTTAAGCGCCTGGCCAAGAGAAGCAGAGCAATAGAAATGGAGGGTGTGGTGAGACAGGTAGGTAAGGGAAGATCTGGGCATGGGAGGAAAGACATTAAGGGAGACCTGGCACTCCTGCCATGTTTAAAACCCAGAAGTTCTTCTCAAGTAAAGGAAGAACAGTGGCTCCAGAACTTTCTTCTGAGCCCCTGGAATGCTCTATTTGACTACTATGACCTACAGTCCTTCCTATGTCCTAGTCATTCTCTTTTTTAAACATATATGCCTTATAGAAAAAGACAAAGACCACTTGGGTGCCAGGAATGCGTCTTGACCCCCAAACTCAGAAAGGCTGTAATTCAGAGGAGAAACCAAAGTGTACTGACTGGGGGCCTTTCAGCCAGGATGGGGCATGGTACTGTACTAAGGACCGTGATGGGAAGGTACCTTAGAGAATAAGGGGAGAATAATCTGGGAGGAGATGAAGAATGTCAGCTTCTGCAGGGCCCAATTTAACCTTTCAGCCAGGATGGGGCATGGTACTGTACTAAGGACCGTGATGGGAAGGTACCTTAGAGGATAAGGGGAGAATAATCTGGGAGGAGATGAAGAATGTCAGCTTCTGCAGGGCCCAATTTAGTCTTCTTTCCCCTCTGCCACTCACCACCAATAGTACTGTGACCTAAGCCTACATTCTAGACTGGCAAAGGGGTGTCTATGGAAAAACAAAGGCCTGGCAGTGGTGGGGCATGTGAATAAGAATTAAGTGGATGGAAATTCAAAGCAATGGCAGGAAAGAGTCAGGCTAAGCTTCCGTGGCCATCCAACAATGCAAACCGAAGCGAGTTGTTTCTGTGTTTGAATGGGCTGTGGGGGGCGCCATAATATCTTTTCCGGTGCCATAGTATCTTTGCATCTCAAAACCTAGCCCCAATACATTTAGCAGGCCACTAGTCATCCATACATGGAAAAACACAGTTCTATCCTGAGTCAATCACTTCAGTGGAAAATTTTATGCCTCGGTTGTCATATTGAGACTTACTCCAACAAACCTCAGAGTAAAAACAGAATGTGGCCACTGGGGGTGGGAAGAAATACTGAGATTGCCCATTGTTTATAGTGTGACTTAATTTTAAAGTAGTTGGACTGAGTTTAAAATGTACAGTATTTGTGGTCCACCAGGGATTGAGAGGAAAGGGAGTGGGGCCCATAGAGAATCAAGAAACCTGAAAATCCCCATGGGCTGTAAGGCCATCCAGCATTTGGCTAACAGTGCAACAATCTGTTGAGTAGAGCATAAACGAAGGATACAAATTAGATTTCCCCTGAAAGCCACAAGATTAAACATTAAGGGGCAAGCTCTTGGCAAAATGTATGTGTGTATTTTCCAAAACCAAGTTTCAAAAAAAAGTTCGCAAGGTCTGTTAAACGCATTGGTCAGATTTTCTCATACTTAAATATTTGCTTAACTTAAAGGAATAAGGTTTTCAGGTAAATCAAAATAGAAATGATATTGACAATCCTAATGAATTTATTGATTTGAAGGAGCTGTAAAATGAGTTTTATAGAGAAACAGTATCATTCAGTATCAGCAGGTAAATTTTAGTATGGGATCCAACTAACTATAAAGTATTAATCATATAGAAACTATGGGGAAATTTTTAAATGTATCCGAAATATAAGTGGAGAGATACTTGGCTTTCATTTTCACTATCCTATACTCTGTATGTTAAGGATTAATGTTAGCTAAGTAGGGATTCTGCTCCCCTGGCTGCTTAGAGGTACATTTTTTAAATGTATCCGAAATATAAGTGGAGAGATACTTGGCTTTCATTTTCACTATCCTATAGTCTGTATGTTAAGGATTAATGTTAGCTAAGTAGGGATTCTGCTCCCCTGGCTGCTTAGAGGTACATGCCTGGACTTGACCATCTCCAAATCAATGGTGATAGCATGGGTTGAGGTGGGTCAAGGAAAGTAAGATGGTTGCATGTGTTTTTTGAAGCACATAAGAGAGAAAAAGCTCTGCTTATCAAGTGCTGGTGGTCTTAGCTGTTATCTTCTCCCAAACACTCCACACGAAATTCAAAAAAGGATCCCTGTCCAAGAGGACCCTATTCCACTTTCTTGTCTTACAGACACAGATGGAATATTAGGTGGTTCATCCAAAGACCTTTGCATTGAGAGCCACAGACCGGTAAGGGGAATAAGTAGCCTACAAAGAGAATGGTTCCAAAAAGTATCTGTGAAGCAGAAGAAGGGAAATAAGCAAAGGGTTCCTAATTTCAGCACGCCAGCTGCCATGCTCTCTTTTCATCCATTCATTATCCCAACAATGAACTTCTGAGCACACGCCCGTCTTGCACTGTCCTGGATGGCCAGTTATCTCCTGTTCTCTTCAAGGTGTGCTCCTCCCCCCCCGGCCCCACACTTCTTGTTCCATCCCAGGACAAGGAGGTAAAATGAACATTGTGGGTAACCATGAACCCATTAAAGGTAACTTTGAACACCACTCGTAGTGTTCATTGTACCTAATCTCACCTGGATAAAAATGATTAAGGGATAGAAATGGAGTGTGAGTTTCTACAGGGCCTATAATCCCCCAGAGCAGAAGTTTTTCTAGAACTATCATAAAGATGAATAAAGTAGTTTGTGAGAAGTATATATGAAGTATTTTTATCTATTTCAACTTCATTATTGATCATTGATTATAAGTTACATAGATTTTATGTCATAAACCTGAAACATGCATCTTTTCTGTGACTTCTTCACATTGGTTCTATGCCTGGCACTACTATTTATCAAGCACCTACTATGGACTTAGGAAGTAAAGTTATTCTCCTTGTTTTATACATGAGGAAATCATGTAACAAAGAATTTAGGTAACTTGCCCAAGGTCATAAAACTAACACTATAACATATCATTGAAACTACATTTTTTCCCCTTTTAGACATCTACATAAAATGTAGATGTATTCTCTTTATTCAGGAGATTGTAATCAATGACCAGTAATGGAAATGGGAATCAGAGGACTTCTCTGGGGTTCACTTACAGAGAACTTACACGAAGTACCTATCAAGCAGAAGGAATTTAACTGACTTGTGCTGTATCCCAGAACTTCACTAAAAGCAATTCTATTTACACTATCTACTGAAGAAAAGTTTGTTTTGTTGTCTACATGGCAGTGAGCAAGAGAATCTTTAAAGTCATTTGATTTGAGAAAAGATGTTCATAGACTTTAAAAGAGAATCCTTGCCTCAAGTGTAAGACGGATCTAACATCATCTGTCTTTAGTCTCCTCACTGTGTGACCTTAGGAAAGTCACCAGCTGGACACTGCACCTCCCTTCTCTGAAAAAAAATATTTGGGCAGTTTAGTCAAACTGACTATTTTATATAAAATAGCCCATGGCAATGGATTTCTAAGGGAAGATAGAGCAGGCCAAGATTGCACACAGTACTAATATTAGCAATAGTATACTAATGGGAAAAGAGACTAAATAGTTTTTAACGGAACAACAAAATAAATTTAAAATTTTTATGATCTGAATAAAAGCAAAATGCCAGTTTTCTTTGTAATATTTGTATTATAAGTTATACCTTGAGGGAGAGCTCATATAAATGAATTCTAAATTTCATAATTTTTACTTTTTAAATTCTTTCTCTCATTTGTTGCAATTTTGGTAAAATATCCTATTTTTCCTATCCCAGAAATTTATTTGCCAAATGCCCAATTGGGTAAATTTTTTAACTGAGAAATTCTGTACAGGTTTCCATTTCTCTGTAGCAGACCATAAGAGATGACAGTTATCAGCGTGACTGGTTTTCTGGCTGCCGGGACAGAAATGTCATCAATAGGCTCTGACTTCAACCAGGTACCATAAAGCAGCCCATCTGAGTCAAACTTTTGCCATTCATGACTGACAGGCTGGACACAAACTTTTGCCTAGCAAATGTGTTGGGAGGGAGTACGTGAGTGAAAAGAGTCCTGATATAGACACAGAACTGTGCAAACCATGGAATGAAATTGTTTTGAAAAGGAATCAAGATTAGAGAAATGACACTATTTCAAGAAGAGGCACATTCAAGGTGTGTTGTGGAAGTAAGAATCAGCATGTAGGAGGCAGGAGGGCCACACTGCCAAATTTGGGACTTTGTCGTTGTGAAAGTGAGCCCCAAAAAAGGGTGGGTTTGGAACAGCATCCTCCATGGGAACAATTGTTTTCTCATCTGACAATCTTTCTCCCACAGCTCAGGAACAATCAAGACAAATGCATTCAAAGGTCAAGAGAGCAGACAATGCTGGGAACGCCAGAGAACCCAGCGGCTAGTCCTTTGCTCTGTCACCACAGACAGAACCTACAAGAGGCTGGGCAGCTCAAAGCCATCTGATTACAGGAATCTGCTGTGTTCCTAAGCAGTTTCTGTGGTTTATGCTGAGTTCCTCCTCTACGGCTGCAAATCTACCACAGATTTGGCTAAACAGATGATTTTCTTAAAAAGAATTATCTATGGTGGTTTAGCCATATTTCGGGTTATACTACAGTGGGAAGTCATAATGGAAATACTAACACATAACCTGTTCTTCTGAACCTCAATGCCAATACCTGCTGCCACTTGAATTTGATCATTTCAAGTCACTCACCATGCAGGGGTATGTTACGATCAAGAGATAAAAAGAAACCGAAAAGTAGGAGGGGACAAATTACTACGTTTTTATAAACTATAAATTATGCAGAGACCAGTTTTTCATGAGGCTTAAAAAAAGAGGGAGGGGAACTTATTTTCATAAGACTACAGTAGGCTTTTTCAAGAAAGTAGTATATTAACATAAAAACAGGATAAAAATAGAAAAGAAATTTATGAAGGAAATTCAGAGATGTGATTATAGCATCACACTAATGACATTACAATTAACCTCAAAGGCATTTCCATGCAAACTTCCCTTTCCAACATAAGTCACTCCAGCCAAGGAATAATCCTGTCAGGCTGAAATACTGCATGCTTGGTGTGAGTCTAAAAGTGTTTCGGCTTTCTTCATTTTGTTTTTATTGCCAAGTTGGACAGCATTAGACAGAGCTGTTCTGGAGTTAGAAGGATACAATAGTCTGCAGTTTTAAAAGTTTAAGGCTTTTTATGCTCTTAACTCAAACACACCTTTTAAGTCCCAAACTGGGCCACTCTCAGAGCTTGCACTATGCACTAATATTTTCGTTCACCTGGGTGTGATAACAATACACAGAGTGAAGATGTTATTCAATTTTTGTAAAAAATAAAACAGAAACACTTGATAAAATATACACTGATTATATGGCCCAAGCTTTTCACACTCACATATATGTGAGTGTTAACTACACTGGCTTGGAAATTCTGGAGCTGGCTTTCTAGTCAATGGTCCATTTACTTACAGTAAAACCTTCCAGAAGGGTTCCATAAAAATCTGGTCTGCTGTGAAAGAAAATGCCAACCTGACTCCTAACCCAGGAGCTGAAGAGATTCCTTAGGCCTGTTCGAAAGAGGATATGCTTAGCTAGAAAGTGTCATCCACATCTGTGAGATAGTTGGTGACCAGTGGAACAGGCAAGTGGAGAGGCAGTCATCAGACACCAAAGAAGTCACAATAGCATCCTAACAAAACATTCTGAAACCAGTGGTTTATGAGGTCCAGAAATTATATTCTCCAATCAGCTGTGGACCTCCCGCTTGGCCTTATGACCAGAGTTTGCAATAGCTGGCAAGGCTTAATCCTGGATCCACAGAGAAGCTGAGGATACTATCCCAGGGCAGTGATGGTCACCAGCAGTGAGGATCCTTAGAGGTGATGGTGGCCCACAGAGCTGACCAAGGCCTCGGCTCTGGGTGTGGATTCTATTTCTACTACTCTCTATGGCTTCTGGTCCCCTCCTGCAGGTCATGATTAAAAGCTAGTCCTAAAGTGTCTGAGTGGCTTGTGTAAGGTGGCTGCTCTGATTATGTTCTGGAGACAGCACTCGTGAGTGTGAGATTCTCTGTACCCCAGAAGTCTCCACAATCAGGTACTGTTATGCTTTAAACCATATTAATATGAGATTATTATGTTCTAATCAGTTATATGGATTCTCTATTCCTTCAGCTATGAATTCTTTTCATGTCATAATTTAATGTGGGTCAAAAATATTTGTGCAACATGGAGTTGGTTAAATACAATAAAACTAAACAAAGAAAATTCCAAATAAAAGATGATTAAAAAAGCCAAGGAGCCCAACTTAATTACATTTTTCAGCTGTCTTCCTCTGCTCCAAAGCATTTTCTGACAAGGGAGAATTACTTTAGGAGGCTATTTATAGGCTACACTTGAATATACAAACACTCTCTTTGAATTTACCTTTAATTTTACAGAAAATGTCTCTGGTGTCCTAAGGTAGCTGCCTCAAGACATAATCCACTAACTCATAAGCCACTAACTCACAGACTCACTTCATTTCCCTCCAGGCCAGACCTTTGAGATTTCTTGGCCTTTCTCTGAATTTTCTCTTTTAATGATTCAAAGAAAAAAAGTTCTGTCTTGTAGGTTCTCTATTCAAGTAGTCTAGCTTTTTTCTTTCTTGAGATACCCTGGAGAGGAAGCATCTTGCCAGGAGTTATTGTGAGATGATGATGTAGTGATTGCAATTTACACAGCTGACCATTAGATTTTCTTTGGGAAATCACGTTAAAGGTTATTTTCATGGTGGTTGGTATAAATAGACCAGTCTCCCAAAAGAAAAATGAGAAATTAACAAAACCCTAAGACTTAATTCCACCTTACTTCCTAAAAGGAGTTGAGATGGATTTCCAAGAAACCAACTCATTAGTACTTAATTCCTCGATTTTGTTATTGATTCATTCAAAAGATGTCTAACTAGCATCCATTAAATATCAAGCTCTAAATTAAGGTTCCTCCTCTGAACTCCAGCTCACACATTTAGCTCCTGTCTGGAATGGTTTAATCCTGCTCTGAAATTGATAGGTTTGGCCTCTTTCTGCTGAAGAGAGTCTTCTACCATTCATGGTCCACAGCCTAACTTCCACCCTACACATACTTCAATTTTTTTTATTTTCCACTTGGTCATTTTGAAGACCAATCTTTGGTTCCCTTTCACAATGGAGAAGAACAGTTGCCACCGCATGCAGAATTATTTCTTTGCCTCCATCTCCACACGTAACGATCTTCAGTGATTTCCTCCACTATATGCATAAATTTGTTGTTATTACTAAAATACTAGCATAAATTATATAATTTATTGCCTTTGTAAATTTTACCTTTATTAACTCATCATTTATAGACATTTTTCTACAAATATCTTCTCTTCTCTCATCCTTCATTCTATCATCAGAAGTATGTCCTCTATAAAAGATTCCTGAAATATTCTTGGTGGAAATGAAATACCTTACAATTCTGGATTTTATTGCATCTATAGTCTTGACCTCTCACATTCTCACAATTGCAGTCTTCTATTTTTCCTTTTGTTTTGTCTATTGAATCAAATTGAAAGCTTCTCAAAAAAGAGAGAAAAAACCTACAATGCATGCACTGATTTATATGTATTGTGCATTCCTTCATTTATTTCCTTTTTTATTAATTCAAAAAACATTTATCTGACACCTCCTTGCAACAGACACCAGGCTAAGCATCTGTTGTAAGTAGGACGAACAAATAAACAAGAATTCACAAGTTCTTTGCCTTTCAGGAGCTTATATTCTGGGAGGGTAGCATGGGATAGACACGACATAACAAGTAAATATATAAATAAACTAACAAGTTCTTTATGATCTATGGTGAGGGCCATGAAAGAAATAAACAAACAGTTTAACGAGATTAAGAGAAAAAGAAATAGGAAACTTTAGACAGTTGTGGTCAGAGAAATCTCTACTGAAGAAGTGACATTTGAGCCAAGACTTGAAAGATGAGAAAGAACCTTCCATACAAAAGGCTGGGGGGAAAGCACCCAGGAAAGGGACTCTGAGGAGGAGAGCAGAAGCCAGTATGGCTGAAGTCATGAAGTGAGTAAGGGGAGATTAGGAGACAGAAGACAAATCTTGTGTGGTCCCATGGCCAGGGAAAGAATTTAGATATTATTCCACAGAGCAAGAACTCAATATTTTTTAATTGGTTGCTTAATGAAGTCATATGCAAATGTTTCTACATATCCTATATTCTTAGTCCAGTTTGAAAGTGTCTCAAGGTTTAGCAATAGGGGTCTTTTACCTTCTAAACTGCTTACCCTGAATCTTTTCAGCATCAAACATTTGAAATTGGATGAGGTCAGTCTACATCCATTCTTGCGCAAGTTCTAAGCAGCTCGGTTCCACCAAGCATGGTACCCATTGCCCCCACCCCAAGTCATATAGGTCAAAATGACTGGCCCATGCAACTAGAGCCCCAGGAGACTTACAAAGCTTTTTCACCTCTCTGGTAATGTGAGAAGGAATTAAGTCCCGGAGTTCTATGAATTTCTTCTTTTTTTCTTGATTCACCTTTTTTGAGTTATTCCAAACTCCGGTGAGCTTTCTAAAAGATCATACCAAAAATTGCCATATTTAAGGCCATTCTATAGCAAAAGTGAAAAATGACTTGAAGAATCATGTCTTTTGAAATTTTCCAGCTCCACTACTGTAACCTATTATTTGCTGTTCTTCCAAGCATGATATAAGCAAACCACAACAAAAGCTTTTGTTAGGAGCCAATTTAATAGCTAAAAGGCTCATCTTAAAAAAAAGTGGGGGAGGGAGAGAAGCATCAAAGAACTTATGTATTGCAACTGGCACAGGAATCACAGTGAGCTGTGAACTTGGAGAGAGTAACATCAGACACATCACTAAAGAGTAATATGTTTACAGGAAGAAATGAATTGCAGAGGGAGTATAAGAGACTCTGGCCCTATTTTACATGGGAATCCAGTAACCATTTGAAGAACACACACACACACACATATTTTTTAAGAGGCACCATTATTCTCAACTCTGTTTGTGGTGCAGTTTGGAAATGAGAATTTTTAAAAGTAAAATTCTCGAAAGGATTTTTTTTTAACCACACTATTCAAAGCTTCAGTGAATATTTGATTCAGGCCCCAAACACTGCATGTTGCCAGTTTCTCTCAGCTTAAACTCTAGTACGTCCCTGTGCCAAGCTGATTTTAACAACCCCTACCTTTCTAAGCAGCCCTTTCATGTAGATTTACTTGAAAATGGCATCTCAGCCTCTTGTCACCTCATGTTCTCTTCTAGACCATTCACCCAGGTCAGTTTCCTGGCAGGTTCTCAATAAGCAGTTGGGGGTTCTTCGTAGACTGAACTTGGAGTAATTATGCTCTGTAACTGTGGAGTCAGGGCCTGTCTCCCAGTCAAGATTAGAAATGCCAAGTCATTTCCTGTTTTCAAATCCAAACGAAAGATACTGACGTATGATACTGGTTTTCCTACATTTCAATTATTGTGAGGCACCCTGGAGCTGCCTTTGAAGGATTCTCTGTGGAATACTTGGGTCCCCAACATGGTGCTCAATCCTGGACCAACCCCAGAGAATACAAAAAATGATTCTAGCTATCTTACTTGATAACTCTTCAGGTTATTTCACCTAAATTATGCCAATCTGGGTCATGTGGAATTGGGGATCTCATCTGGAGATGGGCTATTTATTGGGTGCTTTGTAGAAACAGGAGGGCATCTGCAGAAAAGGGAAGAGAAGGGCATTTGGCACATGTTAAAGGGTAAAGCACCTTCTTTTTAATTGTACAGATCCTTGTATTTTACAGCGCATTAAACTTTAAAAGGAAAGGTAGCAAAATTGAGCATCTGTTTTTTTCTCATATAAATTCAACTCCTAATAAATACTAAGCAGAGTTTCCTCAGATCCAGTTGTGGGCAGATAAGCAGTTCCATACACACAGAACTAATTGCAGAGCTCTCTAAACCTCACTCGACTGTCTTTTTTCTTTCTCTGCCAGTGAAACCAGCTTTTAGCAATTGGGTTTTGGGAAAGATGACATCCAAAAGAAGAATCATAGCCAAAATAAACAGGGTTAAAATGGAGAGTAATATAAAAATTATTCCTATTTATTCCATACTACAGTGCCTTCCATTGTAAAAAGCATTCTGCACCTAAATTAGTCACAGTAATACAATTTTCATGCTAGAAATGAACCTGTGCATGTCACCCAATTTCCTGCCTTTGGAGGAGTAAAATATGTGTTGCTGGTTATCAGATTTTTAAATGTATTTCCTTTTCACATCCACTTATTTCTCTTGAAAGTGACACAAAATCTATAACATAGCAGATAAGGTTATAACCTGCCTGTTACATTTTATAGTGACAGTTGTATAACTTTTAAAAACTGAAATTTAAATGTGTCCCTTCAGGTTAACTTCCTATAGAAATGTGTGTATGGTACAATTTTCATCAAAGAAGAATATGAGACAGATTTTGAGGGTGGACACACAGGCCCCAGCATGGAAAAAATAGAAAGGGGCCTGAGAAAGTGTGCTTTTTACCATTCCCCAAAGGGGTAGTCTGTGTCATCCAAATGATGACCATTGAGAGAGATGTCAGGAGTCATTTGGCCCCTTTCTCTATTGCTATCTTTGATTAGGAAAAATCAACATTTTAGATTCCATCAAGATTCTTCAATACCTTTAAATCAAGCAAATTGAATAAAACTATCCATTGAGTCAATAATGCCCTCGAGGAAATGATGGTAAGAGAAAGAAGGAAGAATAGAGATAAGAGAGACATATAAAAGCAATGTAGGAGAAAAAGCAAGAAAAGAAGAAAAAAAAGAAAAAGAAAGAAAGAAGGGCAAAAAAGGAAAAGGAAAGAGAAGGAAATGATGAAAAGCTGTGTATTAGAGATCCTTAGCTAGTTAAAAAATCTGGTAAACTTATTACAAATTCTTTAATTATTTGAGATCACCAGGCTGATGTGTTTGTGTGCAAATCATTTATTTGCTATTGTGTGAGTAAGTTAAAACAGTAGCCCACCTTCCACTTCTCTTTTGTCATTGGCTCTTATTTCTGGCTATATTTTACTTGTCAACCTGCTCACCATATGTGTACATACTTATGCTTTCTTTGCCACTAATTGCTTCTTTTTTGACAATACCCGCTATATGTGCATAGTATATGGCTGTTTTTATCACTCTAAGCCTATTAATGCCCAGACTTATGGTTCCCAGAGGAATTAAAATTAACCAGCTCTCTAAATATTGTTCATGAGTTGGAAAACTCCTGTATTTTAGAATCTCACTTCAGTTGTTTTTAATTGGTTTGCAATATTTCACCCTTCAGGGCTTGCCCTTAACTTTTCAAAGTATATATTAAAAAAAATTTATGAGAGTGATATGAAAGGCAAAACTTAGGAAAAATAAACATTTCTTTTAGACAATGATAGTACTTATTCTATGATTTAAAGTCCAATTTTATAGTTTGGTAGAGACAAAACTCTTATTGACTTTCCACAGACTTCTATTATCATCAATGAGATTTTTACCTGTAAATAAGCCACCCAGTCTAATGTGCTCTATCAGCACAAAGCATAGGGATCTACATAAAAGCAAATCCTCTTTGGGTGAATTCCTCTTTTAGAGCTAGAGATTCCTAATATATTAATTCATTTTTTTTTTAGTTTGCCATAAAATGTTGCTGTTTATTTCTAGAATATGAAAAGAGACTTCCCTTAAATGCTTAGATTTTGAAGAATGGTCACTTTGTACAACCCATAAAACAAACCATTGACAAAATGCCCCTAAACCCCAAAGAACCATTTATTGCTAATGACAAATGCACACGCACACGCGCGTACACACACACACACACACACACACACACCCCTCCCAAGTATATTAATAGTGTTAACTATCCCTCAGAAATAAAAATAATTTTGAGGAACAAATAATAAAAAAGAAAAACTCTGAGGAATAATACATAAAAAATAGTGTTTACTATTTCTCAAAAATAGTGATAGATTCTATGGATAAATGGAAACATATCTAAATTAGAACTATGGACTTCCATGTTTCTGTTACCAAGACAAAAGAAAAAATTAATTTTCTTTACAGAAAAAATAAATAAGTGAATATAATAGTAATAGTATACTATTAATATACTATGTATTACTATATTAATATATTATAATATAGCAATATAGTATAATATAATATAGCAATACTATTACTCATAATAGTAATAACATATGTCATATACATGTAAAAGAGAGATCACCTATGTCTTCATCCTCTTAGTTCCCCCAAATGACAATTTCTATCTCCCACTCATAGGTCTTAGAATCAAACCATTTAGCTTAAAAAAAATTAAGTACTATTGATATATTTTGAGCTAGTACATAAAACTTGAAAATGATACCCAAGCCATGATATTTCAAGAAGAAACTTTTTCTCACAAGTAAATTTTCCCTTAGAATGGTGCATTAAAAGTAACCAAAAATTTCTTGGCTTTCAATTAATATTTGTTAAACAAATGAGCAAATGAGGAAATGAATGAATAAGTAGAGACACAGGCATATCAATCCAAAGCCTATAAGAGAAAAACTTCATTTTCAGACTAATTTTTAAGTAAGTTTTTTAATATCTCACATGATCTGCCATGTGTATATTTTCTGTACCTGACAAAAAGAAAAGGCTATTTAGAATTTCCCCAGTTTGGGTGTTCTGTGTATATCTCAAAGAGCCATCATAGGGTCACCCTGACTAATGATAATCAATGAATAAAATAACTTTTTTCCTTTATGTAATGTATGATTCTTTACTGTGAATAAGTAACATATATAATAACAAGTGGCACATTACTGTTAATTGTAAATGCCAAGGTTAAGAGCCTTTGACTTTGTGTGCATGAATATTGAGACACTGTAGTGTGCTCGGACGTTCAACAAACACACTACTTGCTTTCATCTACACTGAGTCTGTCACTTGACTTTTGACCTTTCATTTGGCACTGTCCTGTCATTTCTTTGGTTTCGCAAATTTTAGCTTCTTACTTGACCTCTCAACTGTGACCTTTCACTTGACCTATGGTCTCATAAATTCTGAAGTCTCATACATGCAATTAAGGAATAAATAAACAAAACATCTGGATAAAGCTCTTCCTGAATTACATCTGAGTAGATGACACATAGAACCAAATGCTTCAAGACTTCAGTAAATAATGTAATATCCACTAGGATGATATGCAAATAGTAGAAAATAATTTTTTTACAATTGACTATGATACACAAAATTATCACAAGACTCAGAATTACCTCCCATGAGAATATTTCGCTGGTCTAATCACATTAAAAAAATAACTATGTACTAATTTAATCCAGTTAAAAATAAAACGTTGTTACTATAAGTAATACTGAAATTTATAATCTTATCACATAAGTACGGGAGTCAAAGCTGTTGCCTAAGTAGTGGCTAAAGGATTGTATCCAGATAAATATTGTGTAACTCACTATCATACCCAATATAAAATTGGGTATTTTAAGTGCTAGCTGATCACCCTTAATCACTCACTCTCCATAACCCTGTCTTGCTTTTTTTATAGCACTTGTCACCATATAAAGTATTTCTTCTTTGATGTGCTATATGTCTCTCCTCATTAGAATGTAAGCTTCATGAGGGCAAGAAATTTGTCTGCTGTGCTAACTACTGAATCCCCAACACTGAAAAGAACACCCACATGGCACTACTTGTTAAATGAAAATATTTGTTGAATAAAAAAAAAATGTCTACCATAAATTTGACTGCCCTCCTCAAACAACACAGTTCATACTTGAACACCAGAGCAAAAGTCTAAAGTAAATATACTAGTTAACTTTCAAGTTATAATTATAGGTCTTTCATTTTTTTTCAAGTCCCATACCCTTTAAAATTTATCCTGGAGTTTTCTATATTGACACTTAATTTCATTTTTCCTACTCTTTACCATTAAGACATTTTTCTTGAACAGGTAAAGGGTCATGAAAATCAACTACAATGTATATTGAGAAGTTAAGATTTAAAAAAATAATAAATAAATAAATTTTTCTCCAATAAAAACAAAGATCTCGAACAGGTAAAGGGTCATGAAAATCAACTACAATGTATATTGAGAAGTTAAGATTTAAAAAATAATAAATAAATAAATTTTTCTCCAATAAAAACAAAGATCTCAAAAATCTCTCAAATTAATAAGTGTTGGTAATTATCTTCAAATGCCAGCTCTAGCATGAATTTAAGATTTAAGTCAGACCTCCTATTAATTAGAATATAGTCACGTTTCTTTCATTAGATGTCTGGATTCATGTATTGGGAAACTAGTATAGATTTACTTAAACATGAGAGAGCATCAGGTTTGGTGTTTTGCTACCTGAGATGACCACAGCTATCTTACACTTGGGCATATACAAGCTAAAACTTACTATGCACTTCAGATTAACGTAAGGAAAACCGAGACAGGAACCATAAAACAAACAAACAAACAAAAAAACATAAACATACCATTGAACAAAATAATTACTACATAAAACAATTTAGAAGTAATCTCTTCCAGAGGTTTAGCTAAACTACCCCCTGGACTCTGTTATAAAAGTTTGCAGAAGCCATAAAGCTGACCCAGAAAAACAATTCTAAATAAAAAGTCAAATTTCTCTTAAATAAGATCTATAGGATTCGACAAAGGAAATTTCAGCTTGAACATTAAAAAATAAAAAGTGAGTTTCACTCCTCAAATGGTGTTAGAACAACATCTACGAATATTTACATCTACAGTTTAGTTACTTAACAAACAATCACAAACTGACATATGCTAAAGTGAAATATGCTTGATCCTATAACACTTTAACACCAATAAATACCAAGAATGTCCTATACTTGTTTAAATCTTACTTGAATATATTACATCTTCACCATAATAGATACTTAATACAAAGCTATAGTAGTAGATCAATACCATATATTTTTGGAAATGTAGAGTAATTCTTGCCTTTTACGGGTTCCAAAATACTGAAAGAAGTGTAACATGTGAATTGCCATAAAAATGAAATTTAAACTAATCACAAAACCAGCATTTTCTAAGTTTTTCAAGCTAAGTTGAGTAAATGGTTCAAAGTTTGGCTAAAGTTTGAGGTTCTTTCTTATTTAATCCAAAGCAGTTCATTTTTCCTTAAAGGTAATCAAAATAGTCAGACATGGTACAAATCATTTTGTTGGAGGAGAGTTATGTCTGTGGTTTATTTAAATAATGTAATACCAATAAGGGGAACTTTAAAGAATATTAGAGTATTTGAAATATATGGAGAAATAAAAATGGCAACAAAAATATAAAAGAAAATTAAGTACAGGAATTATTTTGTAGATACCGCAGATATATCGAGCATACTAATCATATAATATATAAAGAATAAACTCTAAGTCATAACTATCAAAAAGGAATAGCTTGAAAAGTTCACATCGAGGGAAACCTATTAACTATTTAGGAATATATGTTAAAATATATGTAATTCAGATTTTAATAGGAAGTTCTGGAATTTCAAATAAAAATAATATGGGAAATAGAAGAGATGTTTAATTTTTTTTGATGTCCTAATAAATAAATTAGTAAAGTTACTATTTCTGCATCATATCCTACATTGATCTATCAATGTAATCCAAAAAAAAAATGGTATTTTTTCCAAATAAGTAAAGACTAGAAACACCAGTTAAAATTACAAGGAAATTGGTAACAGAAATAGTTGTGCATACTGTAAAAAGCAACAAGAAAATTTTGAGGAGAAATAGGACAGAGTATCTAATTCTATTGTGTTGATATAAAAAGCCCAGACTTAAAAATAAAAACAAGGTTTGCTGGCTTTACTTAGGCTGTAGGTAGAAGCTTTTTACTACAAGAATTCAACTGCTGAAGTTCATTTCCTGTCTTTAATTCTAAACGAGCAATTTGCTGATAATTTCCTGTCTACATTTTCATAAAGTAGAAAGAACATGACTGGTTAAGCTTAATGTTTCAATAACCAAATAAACTTCAGCAAGCATAGTTTAGGAAATTAGACAACTATCTAGAAACTAGTTTTATGATTACAAAATGTCTGAACACTGTTTATCTCCCCCAAATGTTTGAAAATATTCTGAAGGCCTTTGTGATTGCCTCTTTGACCCTCAAACAAATAGAGCACCATTGCTTTGCCTCAGTGGGCCCAGGGCAATTAAAGTCAGAAGGGTATGAATCCTCTGAACTCTGAGCTGTTTCAACATAGATGAGGAAGAAATCACCTCTAGTTTGGTTTCAGCTACACACCCCATCACCACCCTATATCTTTATGCCTATGTAAGAAATTTGCTTAACTTGAGCTTTTTATAGACTGTGCCTTTGGATTCATGATTATCAGCATTTAGGGTTGAAATTAAAATACAGCATCACTAAAAGGGACCCATCTGAATTCTAAATTAGGTTGTCAATTAAAGATGAAAAATGGCTTGTTATTATTGCCTTAAAATGAGGCACCCTCTTTCTCCTGTTGAGATTACGAACATCTTCCATCCGAAATCTATTAAAGGATCTGCAGAAGTGGAGCTTAGGAAGTGTATACTATTTCCAAAGCTCAGAAGAAGGCATAATCCATAAAACCATGAAACATGGGGACAGTTGAAAAAACTTCAACAAGTGCCAGTTTGTGCCACTACACACCTCCAGATGCCAGCCAGCAGAGAAAAGGAGTCAAACGCTAATTACAAAGGGAGATTTTATTAGACAGATTTAAGGGGAACAGATGAGCCCAAATCCCCCTTTTTATTATCTACTGTACACTTAGCTAATGCTTTCTCCTGTGAGAAAGGCTTAAACAGTAAGCAAAAATAGCACAATGAAATTGTAATACTCTCTCCGTGTGGACCTGGATTATTTCAGCCACCAGCAATGTGAGTAGCTGCAGGTGTTGCACTAAATAAAGTAATATAAAGTGTCTAAATTGCAACAGTGGAAGTACTGTTTCAAGACCCTTGTCTGCTTTTTATTAATAGTCAGATTCCTTCCTATCAGCAACCACAACTACCTCTACCCTATTATTCAGCAACAATATTTTGATAGGCAAAGATCTATTAAAAATCACTGTTGATATTTTGTGACCATAGTCATTCTGGAGTTGAATAAGTGCTCAATCTTCTCACAGAAGGGGAGAACGTAAACTTGTGATTCAGGAAAAGAGGAAACCAGGGGTTACAAAGGTGGAGAGGCCAAGTAGAATGAAACAGACCCCCTCCATCAAGTAAAAAACTTGGCAGGATAACTAGAAACAGACCAACCCTAAATCTTAGGGTTCATGAGCTCTTAGTAACATAATTAACTGAAATAAAACTAATATTCCAGTGTTAAGTTTCACCTTAACATACATCAGCAGTTATAAGTAATAACAACAGGTATAAAGAGTTGGAATCAGAAAGTATTCCTTTTGTTTATGCAATGTACCTTAAGGTAAGAGGAAACATTCCTTAGCACATCAGTGTAATTTCTAAAATGGAGAAAAAATATCTACACAAAGAGAACTGTCATGTTTACCTTACTTTCTTTATCAAGAAGCATTTCTTTGGGGGAAGGTGTGCTGATCATTTACTCAAAATTTCTTACAAAAATAGCACCAGATTTCTGAAGCATTTGTTCTTGAGAAAAGAACCACTAATACCCAGGGGAAAAAAATGTTGAACAGGAAATGTTTGACCAATGTTGCATCACAAGATATCAAAACAATTTCACTTTGGCTACCTCAGTGAATCAGGTTAGAACATTCTTAATTTTTTATAGCCTCCAAGTTTCTATAAAATGAGTTTCAAAAAATTAGTGATACTAAAATTTTTCTAAAAGTTTCCGATGTGTGAGAGAAAGTAAAAATCTTCTCCTAGAATGAAATGTAAAAAGTATTAGAGCTGAGCGAGTAGATAAACAACATTAGTGATCTGCGAATAGCATTCAGGAAATTCCATTTATCTGATGAGCTGTTGGCTAACTGAGCAGTGTTTCATATGTCACCAGCTAACTAAAGCTCCTCATTGTGTTTACAGATTTCTTTTAAAGGCATTTTTAATGTCGTTTTGCACATTAGAAGACAGTTGAGAAGTAAACGGTAGACCAAGAGAGGCGTCTTCTTTCTTTCCCTTTTTAACTGAGGTCCATTCGCACCTCTGCACAGTAACTCCACAAATTCCTGACCCTGAGGATTCTTGTCACAGGACTGCCTGCGGCAATCAGCCACGGTTTCTTTTTGAACAAGCTTTCTTTTAACACTTAAAACCAGGGATGATTTAACAGAAAGTGTCTCAAGTCTGTGAGCTACAACCCCCTTAGACTCTACCCAAACAAAGCTACTAATGTGTGGTCAGTTTCTTGGCAACTCCACTCTGCACTGATAACACTCCTGCCTGCTATTCTCCAAGGACGGCTGCTGGAAGACTGCTCCGAACCTCATCCCCTCGGTGCTCCTGATGCGGGCGATCCTCCGCCTGCTCGGCGCCAACCACAACATGCTACCCACCGTGAGAGAGCAGGACGCGGGCTGCTCTAGTCAGGACTTATCGTCTATCATACTGATTGACGAAACCAAGAGTGAGCAGAAAAAATAAACACGAACAGAGGCTGCAGTGTATGAGCCAGTCAGCTGGGAGTTTTAGTATTTGGCCTTGGTGATCCTACTCTCATGGTAGGTTATCTTTTCCTTGTGCTATCATTTATCATAACTCTGAGGGCCAGGGAAAGAAACAAACCTACAATTTTTCTATTGGTTACATTTATTAGACTGCTTGCATGTTTTTCCCCGCTTTAGAACTCCTTCCTTTGCCCCCCATAATAATCCATCCCCTCAAATAGTATATTCCCTAAAGAAAGGTGAAATTAAATCTAAATACAGCTCTCCCCCTTTACTCCTATTCCAGCATAGATCATTGCAAGTAATTAACCTCTGTTATTCTATCAAATCTAGAATGCAAACCTACATGTTAATTGACTTAAGTCAGGCCCAATAATAAATCTTCTTGTATAGCAGCTAAACTCAATGAAGATCCTGGATGTTGTTCAGTTATTTGGATTACTAACATCTTCTTCTTAAATAATGGCACTTGACTTTTTCAGGCACAAACCATGTTTTGTATTGGACTTGACAGCCACTATAAAGTACTCCCCCAAGTGTCAGTAACAAAGATGATTTGTATGTGGCTTGCAGTCTTCCAGTGTTCTAATAGCTTTCTCATTCCAACCCAGAAACATGGAACACAGGGCAGCTGCTTAAAGCTGATACAAGCATTTCTTCTCTCAGCAGGCTATTCTTGCATAACCATTTATTTTGCAGAGTTTTAAAGTGCCTGAAGGATTTAATTATGTACATAGACAACCCCTATAAACTCTATTCTAGGGTTTTTATTGACTTTTGTGCTGGGCAGCTCTTAGGCATTTCAATTAAGTGTTTTTATAAGAAAAACTACAATATTGTAAAAAAAAAAAAATTCTTTATAGATACTTCCAAACAGGTTTTCCCCTTCATCTGATTGAATAAACTCTATTTAATTGACAAAAAAAAAAAAAAAAAAATCCATGTTAATTCAAGGTTTAGTTTTTCCATTTTGGAAAAACAGAGGGTTTAAATCCCACACAGGTTTGTGAAATCGGAACTGCTAACATCAGTGAAAGAACACAGAAAGTGGAGGACAAGATTTCTTTGAAACTTACTCTGAAATGTCACCAGGCTACCTGTTACTTGGGAGTTTACGTAAACTCATGTGGGTAAAAACCTAAATGCAAAATTTTACATGTTCCACTTAACAAGTGCAGAATAATAAATTACCAAATTCATTTGGAGCACCCGCCTGACAGGACTAACCCTCAAAAGTCTCCAGGAGACCCCAAAGCCGCCTTTGTCTGCCTTCTTCAATTGCAGGGCTCAAGTATTTACAAGGCTTCTGCAAACCTGCCTTCATTATGATGTGGGATATTTCAGTCCCAGCAGGTGGCCAACAGGAGACCAGACCTGCCCGTGAAATATGTAATACTTTTTCATATACTTTAACCAGAAATGTGCCCCTCCACAACTCTCCTAACTGTTCTAATTTCCCTTTCTCCTCTTAATCTCCTCAGCAAGCCATGAGCTTGCATTAAAATCTACCTAAAACATTTCACCCACAGGCAATGTAATCCTGAAACAAGCAACCAACATTTCACAGCTCTAGAGTAATAGATTAATTTGAACCTAATGTTGCCATCGTTTACTGCTCCAAATGTTCTGGTGTAGACATAGCCCTGAGGCATGGTGCTGTGGCATGCACAACTTTGGGAGCCGGAGCTACAGTTGGCTTAACATCTGTGCATCACATTTGCCATGTGCCTCATTATCCTGCACCCCACTGTGCCTACCTGTCCCCCTCAGCTTCTCAGCCACAGGCGATCTAATTTTTTTCCCCTCCAACTAAGAATCTTTGTTCTCTTTCTCACTTACTAAATTTTTGTGAGACCTCTGCACCCAAGCCGTGGGGATTCAGTCTATGTGAACAGCCCAGGCCTTTAGATTCTTAATTCTCCATTAGGAAGAGGAAAATTACAGCATTAAGTTTCTGACATGCCACTGCATAAATTGTGCCATTTGCAGAACCTACAAGAGTCTGTGACTAAACTCAAAGGCGTGTAATAAAGCATAGAGTTGTTGGTTTTGACTTTAACAAGTTTGGTCGGCTTCAATTATCTGTAAGCAAAGAAAGAGTAACTTCCAACTCCGGATTTAAGAAGGGCCAAAAAAAAAAATCTAGTTACAAAAAGAAAAGATTGTCACATAAAAAATAAAACCAAGTGTCTTAACTATTTAAGGAGTTACCATTTCAAAGCTTATCTCAATAAACAGTTTATGTATATAAGAACTCTACCCCCTTGCAAAACAAAACAAAACAAAACATAACACAAGGCTTAAAAATATATGCAGTAATCAGGCCAAACAGCTGCTTAAATTTTAATACTGCTTAAACAGTAAAACACTTGTATGACTCCTTTATTGGTTTTCCATTGGAAGTGTTTTGAGTACCCATTTAACAAGAGACAGATTGATGATTTAGTCCCACAAAGATAATTTAAAATATGTAAAACTTAAATAATATTTGTTATTATTATAAAGTATATGTATCATTAATAATAATAGCATCAATAATGAAATATGTAAAAAGCAACAGATTAGTCACACTAGGGTTAAATGTAGAAAAGCCACCATCCTTGCCACAAGATAGAAGAAAAATTCAAACCAGAGGAGTTAGCCTCAAATAGGCCAAAGCTATGAATAAAAACACTTTAAAACATTATCTATGTATTACATTTGACAAGCTGGATTTAGACAGTAGTCAACACATGAGAAAGGTGGCTTAGTGTTCTATTATTTACTATGAATAAAAACACTTTAAAACATTATCTATGTATTACATTTGACAAGCTGGATTTAGACAGCAGTCAACACATGAGAAAGGTGGCTTAGTGTTCTATTATTTACTATAATGATAGGAAAATATTTTACTACGGGTGATAGGAAATTGATTAGTTTTAAATAATCATTTTCATAGAACTAATATTTTTAAAAAATTAATCAGATTCAAACAATTCTTACAATCCATCATGCAGATTTTTAATCCCTCAAGGAGAACAAAATTGAAGGCTTGGGAGAGAATTTTTGTAATGCCCTTCCCAAGTAAAAATATGCTCTGCTCTAGAAATTACATTGGATTTCCACACCTCCCTACATAATCCTCAAAATCTATACAGTACAGAGTATTGAGTCTTGCACATTTCATTATATGCTTGAATTAATTTACCCTATATGGAATTTGTTACCTTTACAATAAAAAAGTCGCTATTCATTATTGGGAGTGGACAGATGGAACCTGTTCAACTTTAGACATCAATAAGAATAGAGGGAAAACTTATAATCCATGTGGCACAGCCTCCTCCATCTGGTAGGTCCCTGCTTGTCTGCCAGGGCTTTTTTTTTTTTTTCCAAATAAAAGTGAACATTTCTTTTTGGAGTCAATGTAATGCTTTTAGATATTGACCTTAATTCTGATTTATAGATAATAAGCAACCATGCAATTAAAATATAATATTTTCTAAAAGTAACTCATTTCATAGGGGAAGGTTTTGAGCCTGATTGGAAAAAAA
>NW_007726567.1:284345-285094 GCF_000696425.1 Galeopterus variegatus | reverse complement strand
AAAAAAATAATTTTAACTACTATTTATTTAAAAGCATTACCAGATAAAACAGTGTTTGCTTTGATAGATCATTAAGGCAATTGAACAAGCTATTAATGTGTCCTCTTAAAGAACACATTGGAAGTTACATAAATACAAAATTGGGCTAGTAAAGTGGCTGGCATTGTCAGGCAGAAAGACTGTGTTTGTATATTTTTCCCAAGACCTTTATCAACAGATGACACCGCATGTCTCAGGGAAGAGTCTTGATCAACAGGTACATCCCAAGCCACAGCTGTCACAGGTTCACTTTGGTAAGATGCAGCACACCGGACTGTTACTCTTTGAAATAATTTAAATCCTATCATATCCCAGTTAAGGTTAATTAAATAATCTCATCTATTAACTGAGACAGTACATATATACTTTTCATGTATTTTCTTCTCCTTTCATGTATTTGATCCTTATTTCTGTTGTTCTTTGCATTAAGCTATCTCTTTATATGAAAGACAGCCAGTCAGTTCTTTGTTTATTAAATGTGCCAGCTCCAGGCTCTATGAATAATATTGGAAAACAAACCCATTTCTCTGGCAATAGCCTCCCTTTTAAAGAGATCCTTGTAGGGAAAAAAAGCTAATCACCTACCTAATTTTCTTATTCAGAGATTAACAAGGTACTTCAGTGTAATGATGTAACATGTTTTAAGTTTATTCCTTGAAACAATTTTCAAAAATTGTAGCAGTTTAGGCATTAAATTTATTAAACACTCA
>NW_007726567.1:282685-284106 GCF_000696425.1 Galeopterus variegatus | reverse complement strand
CATATAAACATTTAAACTGAATATTTGGACACTAAGACTATGTCTACACAAAAAGTACTTTTCTTTAAATTACTTTGCTAAAAATGTGGTGGAATTCAGTTAAACTAGAACTTGGGTCAATATGATAGCAGTTAGGTGACTTCTGCCCAGTTGCACTACCTAGCTGCTCAATTTTCTCACCTCTAAAATGAGAACTGTCATAATAATACCTATGTCACAGAATTGTGAAAATTAAGTAACATAAAATATGTAAGAGCTTAGAATAGTCCCTGACACAGTGTAAAAGCAATATATTAGCTATTATTATTATTGTTCCTTATGTATGCATATGGAATTTTAAACATATTTTAAACCATATAACATCACTAGAAGTGCATTAAAATTATCTGGGAAAATCACCCAAAACTAATTAACCGGAATCTATGTGAGTAATTGTAATTGTAGCCAGAATTGAGAACCTCTGATGAAGATGGAGAAATTCAGCAGATTGGTAGCACCTAAATGATCTGCTTTTGCTACTTTATTGTGTCTTCCCAAAGCAAAGCCTAGTTCATTGGTTTGCATATAGTAGATGCTTAATTATCAAATAAAATAGAAAACTCTAATTCTACCTTTCAGTTATGCATTGAATAAATTCTTAGTCTACAATTTCTACACATGGTATAACAAACATGTTTAAGGATGTCTAGGCATTGTTCTGGGAATTCTGTTTTGTCTCCTGTCCATCTGACATCTCCTTTCTTCTCTCCATTCATCTCTTCTTTCAGTTCTGTTATGGGCTGAATTGTGTCCTCCTAAAATTCTTTTGTTAAAGCCCTAACCCCCATTGTCTCAGATTATAACTATATTTGGAGATAGGACATTTAAAAAGTGATTGGTTAAAATAAGGCCATTAGAGTGGGCCGTAATACAATCTGACTGGTGTCCTATAAGAAGAGAGATCTTGGACACAAAGAGAGGACACCAGAGGCATGCAAGCACAGAGGAAAGACAATGAGAAGAGGACATAGTAAAAGGGCAGCTATCTGCAAGCAAGGAGACAGATATCAGAAGAAACCAAGCCTACCAACACTTTGATCTTGGAGTTGGAGGCTCCAGAACTATGAGGAAATAAATTTCAGTTGTTTAAGCCTGCCAGTCTACAGTATTTTGTTATGGTAACCCTAGCAGATGAATAACAAGTACATTCATCTCTCCATTCATTAGCCCATCTATAAGCAGGGTTCCAGGCTCTCCCTCTTTCCCAAATGCCCTACCTTCTAGCATAGTCCATAATGTATCATACTTACTTACATGTGTGATAGCCCACAGAACTGAGATTGCTTAGTCTAGCGATTATCTAATTTACCTTTGTCTACCAAGCACCTACTATGTATGTGGTATAACTGCTGAATGAGTAAGTGAGTGAATGAATGGATGAG
>NW_007726567.1:261702-282404 GCF_000696425.1 Galeopterus variegatus | reverse complement strand
TAAGCAGGGTTCCAGGCTCTCCCTCTTTCCCAAATGCCCTACCTTCTAGCATAGTCCATAATGTATCATACTTACTTACATGTGTGATAGCCCACAGAACTGAGATTGCTTAGTCTAGCGATTATCTAATTTACCTTTGTCTACCAAGCACCTACTATGTATGTGGTATAACTGCTGAATGAGTAAGTGAGTGAATGAATGGATGAGCAAACACCTAAATGTGTACCAAATAAAATGAATAAATAATAACTACTTATAAAAAATGGTAAAGAAACCACCATAATGAAGAACCATTTCTGATTACATCCAAGTTACCCCTAGAGCCAACATCTAGTGCCACCGACACGCTATTGAGAAGCAAAGCACACAGACATAAATATCCAATGAAAAGGACACAACAACACACAATTCTATGATTTTTGCACTACTGTAAACAGTTTAGTCTAGAAAGCCTACAAATATTGTTTGCTTATTTTTGTTTGTCTGCAAGTCTTCCTTGGCTCCCTGCTAAAGGGAGAGGTATAGTTACTCCAATTTAGGCCAATCTACATCCTTTACACATGGAGGACTATAAAAGTGTTGCTGAGATTTGAAAAATCTAACCTGATATAGCAATGAGTTTTTAAACCTTTAATCCTTAAAACTCTGTTTTTAAATAATGTTTTGTGGTAATAAAATGCAATAGGGTCTGTATTGCGTTGATACGGAGTTACAGAATTGTTGATAAGCAATATCATTTAGGGCACAATATCTTAGAACATAGTTTAAAGCCAGATAGGACCCTAGCATGCCGCCCCAGTATTATGGGCATTTTATAATTATTATCACTCACTCATGGCACAAAAAGCCAGAAGTTGGCCCTTAGGGGCTACGGGTAAAGAAACAACAGGGAATCAAGGTGAATAAACCAATTTAAATTTCACACTTTCTCTTCCCATAATTGAATGGGAGTGAAGTTGCAGAGCCTGTTTCAGGATTTATTTTTAAAATACAAGAAAACGTTGTAAGCAGACATCGCATTTTTATTGGTACTTACTTTCTGCATACGATTAAGCACAAACTTGCAAAGAATTAGCCGCACCACCAACCCAATGGATCTATCCTCAAACTTGCAGGAGCCAGCAGTGTTTGGAAGGGAAATGGGGGCAGGCAACCCAAAGCCCACTCCCTTGGGTCAGTGCATGCTGGGAGGGGAAATGAGCTACAGAGCAGACAATTTTCAGCATCAGTGGTTTTACTTTCTTTACCAGGCCTCACGAAAACACACTGACAAAACAAAGGACACAAAATTAATGACCCATGCATTCTGTCAATTGACTCTTAGTAGCAGTGGCCAGTTCACCTTAATTTTTTTGTTCACATTGAACATGTAGCCCAAGGCATTGGTTAAGGTTCACTTAAGAATTCTTCAAAGGCATCACTTGGTTTTCATTAATTTGTTAACTGTAACTTCTCCTTTCTGCTAAGGTACCCACATACCAAGCAAAGATCTTTACTCAAAATGAAAAAACAAAAGGCTTATGTTTGACCAACCAATCTTTCTTTGGCATCTGAAGTAATCATTTTTCATTCATGAAAATTAGATAAATTATACCCATCAGATTTTTCTAGCATTTCATATATATTTAAAGCATCTTGATTTTCTCAGAAATCCAAGTGTGAACTTTCAGCTACGATAGAGGGATAAGTAACAACGTAGTTTATTATTTTCGTGAGTAATTATTTCCTCAGTATTCCTGTGGTCTTTAAACATGATTTTTGATGAAATCCAATTTCAGTGTGTGTGACATATGGTCAAATAAATAAAATTTAAGGATTAACAAAAAAGCAATACAAATTCAAAAAAGGGTATAAATGGAACTTTGTATTCACATACTGTACAAAGATTATACCATCCTTAAGATGATGGTAACTTTTTGCATTGAAATTTTCTTTCACTTACTGACCCACAATAGACACTTTAATAATAGAGTAAATTTTTTCATTTGCTTAAAAGTCACAAAGAAGGTTTCTCTCTATGAATATCACTTTTGGTAAATTTGCTAAAAAGTTGAACAGTTTTCCAACAATACATAATAAATATTGAGGCACCAATGGCAGGGTCTGAATTTTCTTTATCAAATTTAAAACCAAATATAGAATGAGGCAACAGTTTCTTTCAAGCCTCACAGGAAACTAGTAGTTTTAACATTTCTATTCATATATATATAGAGAATTGTATGTGTGTGTGGCAACAGTTTCTTTCAAGCCTCACAGGAAACTAGTAGTTTTAACATTTCTATTCATATATATAGAGAGAATTGTATGTGTGTGTGGGTGTGTGGGTGTGTGTGTGTGTGTGTGTGTACACACACAATTCTAAGTGTGAAGGAGTTTACCATGAGGACATTTGGTAGTTTTTAGCAAAGGAAATGGACCCCATGAAGCAAATGTACCATTCCTTTCTATAAACTTCTCAGTTATAAAATATGATAGCAATGCTTGGTTGGTACAACTTCACATTAGTTGGATCTGTCAGCCTTTCCATTACAAACTCTTGATTTTCAAGGTTTTACAATTCAGCTGTGAAAAGTTGCTTTAGAAAGAAAGTTGGCAAGGCGGTCTTAGCCAGGGAGTTTATCAAATTGAACAAATCTTTGTTTAGCTATCTCTCAGTTCTGTGAGCCAACGTCTACTCCCAGTTAGACATGCCAAACTTCCAATGACTTCAATGCCAGAGAGAGGTTTTTTCTCTCTCTTTAAATTCACTCCACAAGAGCTTCTCTCATTCTTGTTTCAGAAGCAGCCAGGACCCAGCTCATATCCTGTGCAACCCAGTGGGAGAGGAGCCACATCATATGTAACCCTGTAGGACATAGGAATCGAGTCTTGGCCAAGTGTCTCCAGCATGAAATGTGGACAGCACTGCAGAGAGACTTGGAACTTTTGAATATGTGTATAATTAAAATGTAGGCACATTACACCACTGCTTGCAAAGTGAATGGGTGTTCATTTATTAAAAGCCCTGTTCACTGTGGGAGTATGTATGTATTTCAGGGGAGTTTTAATTACTCATAATATAAACTTACTGCTGCATTGTCTTCAAAGAAAGGGAGAGAATAAAAGGCAATACAAACTGTGTATATCATTTATTATATACCTGTTGCATAGTTTTTAGACATACATTTATTTTATTGAGGTTGTGATGTTGGAAATTTATATAAACCTGTTATTGACCACAACTGGGTATAAGGTAGCTTTAGTCAAGTCAAAGGTAAAATTATACTGCTTATGAATATACCAGGAATTTAGAAAAGAGAGCTCTGGACAAGATGGTATAATCATTTTTTTAAAAACTGTCTATTAAAATATTTTTATAAAACATTTTCCATATATGCAACAACTTTCATTTAAAGTTATTTATTTAGATATATTAGTATAGATATCTTTGACAAATAAGAATACAAATGAGACACAGATTCTTTGCAAAATGAGTTTTAAGTTTAAGAGGCAAGAGAAGATATGCATATAGATAACCACAATAAAAGATGGAAATGTTAGGCATCAGAAGAGAAGAACGAAAAGGGTGTTCTGGTTGGTCCAAAACTGGAGATTTATGGGATATGCCCAAGTACTATAAATGTTAATACATTTGAACTATAATCGAGTAAAATATTTAAGTGTAGTAACATTTAAATATTTAAATTTTATATAAAACAAATATACCATTGATAAAAATAATTCACAGTTTTATAAATATTTAATTTATATACTTAAATATAATATCCATTGAATCAATAACACAATCATGTCTTAGACTAATTTCTTCATTAGTAAAAGTTTACAATTTTAAATTCTGTCACAATAAATCTATTAACAAAGTATGGAACTGTAAGGTACACAGTCAAGCTAGCTGGCCTAGAGAAGCACTAGAGGACATCACAGGCAAGTTCAAGTGTCATCAGCAGTTTTAGAAAAACAAGGCCTCATCAAAAGGCTTTTGTAGATGACAGGCTAGCAGATAGCCAAAGCCAGGTATGGTTCAGGTTTGTTCAATGTCTTAACCTATTCTCAAACTTTGGATTTGGCAAAACCAAAACCACATTTTGCCAAGTACTTTCTCCCCTAATTTTTAAGCCCATGTGCATTTTCAGTGAAATTTAATCCATATGTTTCTTATTCTTTTACACTTAACTCATCAAATATTTCTCTGTAAGAGCCATTTGACATTCAAAAGCCTTGTGAGTCTTTTTTTAAAACTCGAGGTTTTTAGCTTTTTTTTTACTAGAGGTTCTTAGCATTTTTTTGCCCTTCAAAACAGGAAGTTGAATTCTGCGAAGCATAAATGAATGTGAACATGAACACAATATGTTAAACCAACGCCAAAAGGTTTGAATCTGGTTGGAAATTACAACTTCACGAAAGCACCCACTATTTTTTTTTAAATGTCCCTTTCTGAATCTGCCCTCACCTAGACAGCAACTGACATACGTCTCTTTGAAATGTCTCTTTAGTGTGTAACAAAAGGAATTCTCAGCAAGTTCATTTGTAAAATCAAGCCAGTGCTATTTATTTTCTTGAGCTATTAGACTTTTTTGTCAATTTTTAAAAATTGTTTGAAACATACAGCACTTGAAAATATATTAATTACCAGGATCTTAAAGTTACATATTTTCATGGTAGCAGGACATATATTTATGTATTATATGTTTATCAAAAAAAATTTACTGCTTTCGAGATACATCATATATACTTCATATTATTTTTTGAACTTATGTATTTGCAGAACACTTTTTTCTAGAGAAAAAGAGAAGCAATAATAATTCTTATAATGGCTTAACACAAACACAATTTAATGCCAAGTATAAAGTCAACATAAACACTTTTAGAAAAGGAACCTAACAAAAGAGTAATCATATGATGTACCCTAATCATATTTTATACTTCTTTGTACCCCAGCCACATTTAACAGAGCTAGGCTTCAGGTAGGTGCTCATTTCATTTTCATTGGATTAAACTATTGAATCTAATAGCATAAATGATGAGTCATATTGTGATGACCCAAAAAATAATGACACAGTAATTTCTATAAAATTTTTAAGAATTTCTTGTCAAAACTACTTGTATTAGATATTCCTCATAACAATCATGTGATGCCCCATTTTTTTCATTATTAATTGAAATTCTCTCTTCTGACTTCCCATGGCAATTAGGATACAACTCTGTTATAGCACTTAGAATATTATTTCTGGGGCAGAAACAGGTAAAAATCTTGGAGTTAACATTTGTCACCAGCCAGAAGGTGTCATTGGAAGCAAAATAAGGTTTGAGATCTATGGTATAGGGAAACATCTAAATACCTTTCATGAATGCAATCCCATGAATGAACATAAATAGATTTGTTCTCTAAATGAAGGCACTGACTTTTAGCTTTTGCTCAAACCTCATTGTTCTAAGAATCTCTCCTACCTGATTCAGCAGACACTATTTGATTCACTCAACAAATGCTAATGAACACCTACTTTGTTCAAAGCACTCTTCACAACAGAAGTTCTTGCCATCCTCAAAGTTTACATTCTAGTGATTTCACTACCTTGACAGCCCTTTTTCTCAGGGAAAATAAATCATTTTTGTGCATTTTTTAATATTAAGAAAACACATTGAGTGATAATTTTCTGAGCTTTCATGTTAAATAATTGACATTGTTTTCAACCAATTTTATTCTTGACAAACATGATAATATTACTTTCAGATAATCCCTAACATAAGGCATGAAAAAGGGAGAGAAAATTCTATTAGTTGTCATAAGGAAAATGAGGAAAAAAATTTGGAAAACATTACAAAAGACTTAGAATGTTTTAGGGCAATTTAAAAGGTTGGAAGTGGACAGAGAAGAACTAACCAAAGGTACAAAGAGAAGGGCAGAGTGATAGATCTAACAATAGTCTTGGAACTCATCTGGCCATTCTATTAGTTGTCATAAGGAAAATGAGGAAAAAAATTTGGAAAACATTACAAAAGACTTATAATGTTTTGGGGCAATTTAAAAGGTTGGAAGTGGACAGAGAAGACCTAACCAAAGGTACAAAGAGAAGGGCAGAGTGATAGATCTAACAATAGTCTTGGAACTCATCTGGCCCCCCAATGACAGAAATGGAACCCAAGAGTGTTCTTTGCTCCTCATGACGCATCATGGCTTGCATTGCTGCTATCAGAGCATGGAACTAGGTCACAGCTCCTGAAATATTCCAAAGGAAAGGATGCATGAGCACTGAAACCTATTTGATATCCCTAATAATCCAACTCCTTTAGGTTTAGATAACTTTCCCAAAGTCACACAGCTACTGTCTCTTCACATTGCTGGCAGTGACTTTTGTAACTGACAGAGAAGCACGCTGCTTAAATGGGAAAAGAAAATAAAGCTGATATACATCAAGTATCCATGACTCAAAATCAGCACGTATCTCATTTAGCTAATACACCAATCTGTGAAATAAGTAGGATCTGTTTCATAGATTAGGAGCCTGTGTAATCCTTCCTTGTCATATATCATTCCTAAACTAGTTACAAAACAAAAAGCAAAACCAAAAAATAAAAATAAAAAGTTAGTGACTTTGGTTTTTCTCTGTACTTTTATTGTCTTTCCTGGATTCTAGGTGCAGAGACCCTCTCATAGTGGTGAATACAGGTAAGTGTAGATTATTAAACAAAATTAAAAAGTGTGGTCCAGTAGTAGTCTCCATTACTAGCCTCTTTATATCCCTGTTTCCTCCCAAGGTAAATAAGTTATAAGGCATAAAATACTTTGATGTTCTTAGAAGTAAGATGATATTTTAGAAGCTCAGAATAATCTGGTCTTAATTCATTATGACAGCAAAGACGCTGTTGGTCAAGTTCATTACCATCATCTAGTGTTTGCATCAAAATCTTGCACTGTTATGACAACCATCTTCAAGTACTAACTTCTGTATTGTGGCTTAAACATGATAAATTCCCACTCTCAGAAGACATCCAGCTGGTGAGGCCACTCCAGCTGCCAAGATGATGTTCCACAATTTCCACATCTGCTTGAGCTCCCTCTGTCACAGCTTCATTTCTAATTCTTTTCTTCATTTTTTAAGAATTAGGATCATTTCGTTTCCCTAAAGCAGGCTGTAAATATACATCCAAGATAGATTTTTATTTATGAGTGGTTTTAATTTATACATGAAGCATGTCTGTACTGTATGTTCTGAATAAGTCTTTTCTTCATTTTCTCAATGATTTGACATCATGACTAAAATTTAGGTGATTCTCAAAAAAAAAAAAAAATCCAAAGATATTTAACCTACTTTAAATACTCATTCTCTGGCTTTTCTAGAATTCTGTCAGAAAAGTCTTCAAAAATACTTAGCTTCATCTCATTTCAAATCAAACCAATATAAATAATGGGTAGAATTACTAACCTGCAGGGAATGTCATCCTAAATTTCCTGGCGCTGACTATGTAACCATAAGCATGACTGGTGTATTTACTGGAGGCAGTATATACTGTATAATGTTCCCCCAAAATTCATGTAACTAATGCAATACGATAACCACTAGGGTGCTACTGTGACGTAAAGGATATATTACAATTTTATCCAATTCAAATAAGAAAAAAACAGTCGCCTTTAATGGCCCTGCCCTCTAAACAAATACGAGTGCATTGCCTATTCTGCTGAACTTAAAATTCGAGGTTATATATGTTATCCTGAAATGAAAATAATTTTGTAGCATACACATTCTGGCACCAAGATATGATTTTACTCCTTGATCCATTATTTCCCACAGTCATTTCAAGGGTTTGAGTGGTATGAAGGCCATGAGTTTTACTGAGAGAGCGTGAGATGAACATAAGCAGATTCAAACAGCACAGACTTCAAGTTGGCAAAGGATGGAGCGAGTCCAAGAGATGACACATTTCCCTCACGGAGGTGTTGGATGTTAGTATCAAAGAGTTTTAAGCTAGATCCAGCAGATATGCTCAGTTATCAGCAGAAAAATATTCAGTAAAGGGAAGCCCTGACCCATCAGACAGGAAAGATGAAAGAAGGTGTCTGGGCTCTCTGCTCCTACCTTATCATACCCCCATTTCCACGATTTTACAGATATGAAAATTGAGGCCAAGAGCAGTGATTTCCCAGGGTCCTTGCAGAGCGGGATTAGAGCCATCTCCTAACAACCAACAGGCCAAGATGCTGATTCTCCCAAAATAAGTCCTAGGGCAGAAAAGCTTGAGCTGAGCAAATAGAAACAGCTCCACGGCAGGCTGCCAGGGGGGTGGCCAGCACAAAGACAGCGGATGTGAGAAAAACGGCTCACAAGCGGCGCATAAATGAGAATTCAATTTTTTTAACAGGTTATAGTTAAAATTTTTCAATTAAAATGATATCCATGTTGAGAAAAATTTTGAGCAAATAGAAACAGCTCCACGGCAGGCTGCCAGGGGGGTGGCCAGCACAAAGACAGCGGACGTGAGAAAAACGGCTCACAAGCGGCGCATAAATGAGAATTCAATTTTTTTAACAGGTTATAGTTAAAAATTTTCAATTAAAATGATATCCATGTTGAGAAAAATTTTAAAAAGAATGATCAAAGCCAGAGAAATATAAATAGCTGTGTCATTGTACCTGGCCTTCAGCTAAAGCTACGACATACATTATAAATACTAAAGAGTGTGAAGAGCATTTTAAGAAATTGATCATCTCTTTCCACTTTGTGAGTAATACCCGGGAATGGGATAAAAAAATAATAATGGTCTCTAGGGAATGTTTAAGAATGACGTAATTTGCATGTTTCTTCCAGAAAACATTAAGTGTATTCTTCTTTTCTGCCAGGATAATTTTGAATTTCTGGAATCAAAACTGAAATTCTCTACCAAAGTTGATCAATCTCTTGTTGCCACTCTATATTTATGCTGGTATAACAATTTGTTCTAGTCAGTATTAAACTGAGGATAGTAATATTTTTATTCGAGGCTTCATTGAAGAAAATCCCTGAAATCTTCTAGACAAATTTTTGCACAATTTTTAGATTCTAATTCTTTCAACTTTGGGACCATGGCAATTCAGCCAAGGAGGGTGAAAGTGATTGCTTCTCTAGAGAAAACTTAGATAATTAAGTTTATTTCTTCTCCCTTCCCTTTTTTCTTCCTTCGTATAATATTTTGGCCTTTTCTTCAACCATCAAGTAAGGCCAGTGAGCTGTAGAGAAGCTGCTGTAATTCCATGGATAAATGGTTCTACTTCCTTTGGAGATAACCTATATATATCATATATTAATACCAGCCCATCTTGATATCTTATTGCATAAGAGAGCAAATACCAGATGCAAGCAGAGGTAACACATTACATGAAAAGGTAGATTTCAGAAAACTTATAACAAATACATTGGGATAGAATCACAGAAAGTTCTCAAAAAACAGATACTAGAGCTAGAAGGAACATTATGGTTTATTTACTTACAATAACTCTGTTTTTATTGTCTGGAAACTGAAGCCCAGGGAGGTGAGGCAACTTACCCAAGTCATAGATTATTTCCTTTAACTCATTAAAAAAGGTCAATCCATTGCTATCTCTACTCGTGTTCTCCTTCTAAATTCTGAGTCAATCACCACATTAAACTGTGGATTAACCTCTACTACTCTAATCCCTTCATCAAACCCTTCTTGACTCTCTTTTCTGACTTCTGTTTCTGAGGTTTTATTATTGTTGTTAGGTGGTAATATTTTCTCTTTATCAATGGAGGGCCTACTTGAGTCCAGGGCATATTGACTAAAAGCATTCAATGAAGAATATGTTTGCTAAAAGCATAGCGTGTTGGGTAAGTCTCAGCACCTGGAGCCTGACCATGTAAGCTTGAATCCTAGCTTCACAGATCACTAACTGTGTGACCTTGGTCAAGTTATTTAATCTTTCTGCTCCAGTTTCCTCCCCTTTTAGATAACACTCACTTCAGGGATTATGTCTTGCTCTCTGACAACTCAGAGCACACCCAGAGCAAATTTCTGTGAATGGAGAGTGATCAATATGGCTGTGTTATTCAGAGCCACTAAATCAAAATGTTGTCACAAAGCCCTAAAGAACACTAACACTGCCCTAAAGAACTCTAAGAGCCATCAAGTCACATGGACGTATTATTTAATAATATCAACTATTATTTGTATTCAGTTAAAAGTGCCTTCACACTATGCTTACATGTCTAATCTGATCTAACTCTTAAAATAACCCAACAATGTGATCATACCTAGCATACCTGTTTTACAGATGAGACTGAGATCACATGCTAAGCACTGACAATATGACATCTAGGGTTTTGGATCCTGAATCTCAGTCTCTCTCTACTCTACCCTGAGTATATAAAACTCTTTAAATACTGTCAACACTGTCCTTTATCAAGGACTGCCCTAAGGAATTGTGTCATATTTAACAAACAGCATAATATGGTCAAGGTAATCAAGACAGAAGTCAAGACAAAAGGGAAAAGCATGCTAAAGGTTTTTGGCTTTTGTTTCTTTTTTCTTAACTCCTGATTACTTTCTCTTGGAGAAACAATTCGGGATGTACTAATAGCTACCACTTTACAGCTCTCCATAGTTTCATCTCGTCTTCCTACATGTTTTATGGTAGTGACACAGGCACAAATCTTATGTTACCCAGCATGACTGGCTTGAAGAGCAGTCCTGAGAACATTTTTAATGCTGTGCTTAGCATATTTGGTTCTATTATGATTGTGCTTTTTTTTCTTCCCTCAAAATATTTTCTCTTTATCAGTGGAGGACCTGAGTCCAGGGCATATTGACTAAACGCACTCATCAAGGAATGTTTGCTAAAAGCAGGATAATGTGTTGGGTAAGTCTCAACCCCTGGAGCCTGACCATGTAGGCTTGAATTTCAACTTCACAGCTCGCTAATTATGTGACCGTGGTCAAATTATTTAATCTCTTTCTGCCCTAGCTTCTTCCCCTGTAAAATGGGTCCCTAGGAGCTATTAATGAGTTAATGCATATAAATTTCTTAAAATAGTGACTGACACAAAGCACCTATTTTAAATGTTAGCCATTATGACTGAAAGAAGGTATTAAATGGGAAAAACATTTATTAATCTCTAATTTAATTTTTTAGTTGTTGGTAATAATAGGTTTGTGTCCTTTTATTTTTAGATAACATTGGATTCTCTGACATTTGTTCCACTGAAATCTGCAGTTATATTGGTTTCAAAATTGGCTAAGCTTACTTATCACATTCTAAAATTTGCCTTTTAAAAAGAATATACCCAGTGATGAATCCTAAAGGACTCACATTAAAAGTAACAAATAAAACTCATCTGTTGTGATATGTTCATTTTTATTAAAAAGACATCAGTCTGCTTTGTGCTTGCATTAAAAATAGAACTTAATCTCTGACAGGCGTTTCTCATTTTCCAGTTATTCTCCAGGGATCGTATGTTGGCATGCAGACTATTTTTTTTTTTTTTTTTTTTTTTTTTTTTTTTTTTTTTTTTTTTTTGGCTCTGCACTGTGGTTGCAAATGGTGTCATTGTTCTTGGTTAAATCTGCGAAAAGCAAGCCTACCCCTCTCATTTTTTGGCTTCACGCTAAAGTAGCCTTCATGGCAAAGAACTACATGAGTTATCAGTCTCCGTTCACTGCCTATATTCCGACATGACCAAAGACTGCTAAGATAGCTCCACACTGAGCTTTGTTTCTCCCCCTTTTCAGTTTCCGCACTTGTCAAGAATGACAATATATGTTGGATCAAAATCTAGATTTCTCTTTTTGTGAGTCAGTACAGAAGCTTTTGCAAGAAATAAGACAGGACAAACATTTATTCTTGAAGGCAGGAGAAACAGATTTAGTTGTCACTTAACAAATATTATTACTGAATATTTAAAACATACACCTAGGAGATTTAATAATACTTAGGATATTTAATTAATCATTAATGAAAAGATGGCACTTATTGTGTGTCAGAATTCAGTGTGTGAATTGGAGATTAATTCTAATAATTCCAAAGATACAAGAAAGAAGCAATAAAAAACATTCCATGATAATAGGCTATTTTTTTTCTCTTAGTAGTTTATTCATCCCTAGTTGCATGACAAATTTGTCTTTCAAGTTGTTTCTTTGTAAATAATAAGGAAATAAACAGCCTATGTCTGGAAGGTTATATCTTAAAGTTAAAAAAAAAGTGTAATTTTATATTACTGTGAGGAACAAAGAGATACTCTAGAAGACAAAAATATGAGTACTTTATTTGACTAATAGATCTAAATTATTTGTTCTTTGGCTCTTATTCAATAACAGATTTTACATACATGGAACACTATGCTTATTAACTAATTGTGCGTCATGTCAAATGATTCATGTTAGATATTCAAAGTGCTGTGTAGATGGCCACAGTCGGCTTGCTCTTAAGTGCATGTTACAGATTAAGAAAGAAAAGAAGAACGTGTCAATGTTCTAACCACTTGCTGGGCACTGTCCACCTTTGTGGTTTTATCCTCACAAAAATAGCAGTACAGAAGGGCACATTCATTTTCTAAATACTGGCTCAACATGCTATTTTTAGCTACAAAGAGATCATTTTAATAGAATCAATTACCCCAAGTCTTTGCAAGAAAAAGAAAATAGACTTACTAGGCTCAGTCCTTTGCCAGTTCTGTCATTTGCTCACTAAATAATTATGGAATGTCTATCTTATGCCAAGCCTTGATCTAGGTGCTTGGAATAAATCAATGGACAGAGCTGAAGAAAAACTTGCTGCTCTCAAGGAGATTACATTCTAATTTCTAATAGCAACATGCTGAATTGAAAACCTAATAAACCTCTGCCACTCCTGGGCAAAGACCGCTGCCGACAAAAATCATTTTAGCAATAACAATATATGCTAATTTCATAGCATACTGGCACATATTTTGGTATTTGATTGTCACAACAGGAGAATAGGCCTTGGTGCCTAAAATGCCTTTCTAACCAAACTCCTACTCAAATGTGCAAGCTCAGCTAAAATACTTCCTCTGGGAAGCCCTCCTTGACTTATCATGCTATCAATTTTATGTTACACAAGATGCTTCTCTGATATCAAGGAAAAATTGTCTCCAATTTTCCCATGCCATATCAATTCCTACATTTAATCCCCTCATTTCCCAGCTCTGCTTGCCTTGAGCTAGAGTCATTTGACTGAACTGACAAATGGAATGCAAGTGAAGGTGATGGGTCACTTCAGGCCAGGCCTTTAGAGCCAGTGATTCTTCCCCATTACTCTCTTCCCGTCCCAGGGTGAACTTAGAAGCCTGGTGTTGCAATGGTGGCATCACAAAGGTCCTCAAGCCTATTTCTGGAGAACCCTCCCCCCACCCCCCCGCCACCAACTAGCACTAGACATTGATTGACCAAGACATAAACTATTGTGTTAAGCCATGAGATTTGTCTGTTGAGGCAGCTAACATTAATTACTGTGATTAGTGCAGTGTCAGAAAAAAATGAATTTGTTTTTTTTTTCCCATAAAGAGGCAAAACTTTTATACAGGAGGCAAATAGTTACGTTAAAGATGCACCAGGTTTTGCAAAGGCTGGGGACAAAACTGAGGAACAATTGCTCCTTTACTCCAGCTCAGCTGTCTCTTTCCCTAATATTTCCTCCTGTCTTTTCCTGGATCCAAAATGAGAAAACCCATGAACTGCCCTTAAACAATAATCTGGTCTTACATTAGCTATTTTTTACTTCTTCCTCAAGATAAAAGGTATTTAAGTCCTTCTGCTGAAAATTGACA
This sequence comes from Galeopterus variegatus, assembly GCF_000696425.1. Classification (NCBI taxonomy): domain Eukaryota; kingdom Metazoa; phylum Chordata; class Mammalia; order Dermoptera; family Cynocephalidae; genus Galeopterus; species Galeopterus variegatus. The sequence goes on along the minus strand of NW_007726567.1, from coordinate 268,632 downwards.
GAACAGGAACCCCTAGGTGTAAATCTCTCTATAGATCATACAAAGGGCACTTACAGACAAACACACATGGTTTATTTTTAAATGTTCTTTTACTCATGAATAGGATGGTTGAAATAAATGAGAAATATTAATTTTAGATCACAATTAGTGTCACTAGTGAATATTAAATAAATTTCTGAACTTACTGTCTTAAAGCAAATAGAAATTAGACTATACAGATTGCTTATAATTGAAAAACAAGAACCGTTTTCTTGCATGGTAATGTCTTTTCCCTGTTTTGGCATGAAGGAATTGGGGATATGGGGATAATATGAATACAAGTCCTAAACTCCCAGTGAAACCTTTACTGAGTAAAATTATTTTTGCTTCCTTTTAATATTTCAAATTACACAATATGTTGGTAGAAAGATAATGCTGTGGGTTGAATGCCCCCCACCAAACTCATTGAACCTTAAATTGTGTCCCCACAGTTTATGTATTGGAAGCTTGATCCCCACTGTGACAGTGTTAAGAGAGTGGGAAATCCCATTATAGTAATCGAAAGGTGGGGTCTTAAAGAGGCGATTAGATTCTGAGGACGATGCCCAGAGAATGGATTAATAATGGTGGTCAATGGCGTGGTTCTGAGGGCTTTAAAAGGAGAGCACATGAGGAGCTGTCTCTCTCTCTGCTCTGCCATTTTCTGCCATGTGAGACCCCTGCATTGCTATAAAGCCACCACCAAAGACCCTTACCAGATGTGTTCCCTGGACTTTGGATTTTCCAGCCTCTGAAACTGCAAGGAATAAATTTCCTTTTCTCATAAATCACCCAGTTCCAGGTATTTTATTATAAGCAACAGAAATAAAGTTTTTCTTCAGCTCTGTCCACAGATAACAAATAAAAATTATTTCCACTTCATGTGGGAAAAAAACACTATACCCCAGGGCAATAGTGAAAGAAAATGCAGGGATAATAAAAAAACTATGATGCTAATTAATAGATCGAATAGGAAAATGATCACTTCTACACAGTGTAGACTCAGATGTTAGGTATTTTAGGTCCAGGGTTTATAGCCCTGGAATTAAAACCCAAAATTTAACTAGACAATGAAAAATGTTATGACATACTTAACTTCCAAATTCCTGGAGAATATCTGAATATAACATGCAACATGAGAAATTAAAAACCATGTACCATTTTCTTTTCCACAAATTGGTGGGGGGGGGGGTTGTTTTGTTTTGTTTTGTTGTTGTTTTTATTGCCTTGGCTGCTGGGAAGCTCAGAGACAGGTTCTGTACTTTCTTATAGCTTTCTCCAGAATTGGTTTAATATACTGTTTTCTCCCTTCTCCTTCATTTCTCAGTATTTATCTTATCTTACTTGTCTTTGTTTTTATTGTTATCTTATCTTACTTGTCTTTGTTTTTATTGTTATCTTATCTTACTTGTCTTTGTTTTTATTGTTATCTTATCTTACTTGTCTTTGTTTTTATTGTTATCTTATCTTACTTGTCTTTGTTTTTATTGTTATCTTATCTTACTTGTCTTTGTTTTTATTGTTATCTTATCTTACTTGTCTTTGTTTTTATTGTTATCTTATCTTACTTGTCTTTGTTTTTATTGTTATCTTATCTTACTTGTCTTTGTTTTTATTGTTATCTTATCTTACTTGTCTTTGTTTTTATTGTTATCTTATCTTACTTGTCTTTGTTTTTATTGTACATGGTTTTTAATTTCTCATGTTGCATGTTATATTCAGATATTCTCCAGGAATTTGGAAGTTAAGTATGTCAGATAACAAAAAAAATAGGAAAGTATCAGGTACATATATGATCGCATTTCCGAGAGTAGTCCATATGGAACCACAGAAGGTTAGAAGGGAAGGAGTCTCAGAATTCCACTAATCCAATGCCTTTGTTAAATAGATAGGGAAGCAGACCCAGAAAAGTGAAGTAACTTACCTAAAACATACAAACAATCATGGGCCGTTTCTCTTGCATCATCCCATCCCATCCCTTCTTACTATAAGATGTATCTTCTTCAAATACAATGTCCATATCAATACTTACTTTACTAGCTTTCTACATAAAGAGTGAGCATTTAAACCCAATGTGCTATAGAGACCCAGCCTCATCCTGCCAACCAACAGCAGTCCTGTCCATGAACTGCTGCTCAGGCAGCTGCCAGGAGAAGGAGATTATTTCTGTGGACTCCTGCCAGGAGCCTGGCTGGGGGAACTGTGTTCAGGACTAACAGTAGTCAGGAGCTACAACCATCAGCATCTCTACCAATTAGGATCTGCTTCAGCAGCAACAAAACAGAAAAATTTAGAGAAAGCTTGGTTGCCAATAGTCTTGATGTATAAATCGACCCCAATTTGGAGGAAGATGTTTTTAACTTTATCCTGGGCTATGATATATGGTAAGTAATGGCATCCTTGAGCTATTCATTTTAAATCACTTTTCCACCAGTGGGTAATTGCTAGGGCTGCTCCTGACCACACAGGTCATGTTATGGCTCATATATAAGACCTTCTTCATAGAACTCTGCACTGATAAGACGTGGCAGGCAGGCACGAAGGACCCAGTCAGAGGGCTGTCCGTGCCTTGCAGGCAGACAGGAGTGGGCTCCAAAGAAATTATTATTTGAAAATTAATGTACTCACAATATCCTTGCTCTACAGCAGGAGCATGCAAAAATTATTTGGTAATGTACATTTAAGAAACTATAATATCTTACACATACTAATATTATTGTCTCTAACTTATAGTTCTAATGATCTGGTTTTCAAAATGGTGAGAGAACATTTTGAATTTGACCCCTAATTAATCTTTGGAAGATTCAGGTTGACAAGGCTTGTCATGAGGTTCTTTTCAGGTTAGAGATTTGAAGCAAATGGGGTGTGTGAAATCAGAGAACTGGGAACCCATAGGCCCTTGGCCAGTCCTGAGTGCAATGGAACACAAGTAGGAGAACAAAATATTAAGTTAGTAACGCATATCAAGTCAAATCCTTTAGGAAAGGTCTAATGCAAGGGGATGGGTTCTGCCACCAGTACTGATTACATTTTCTCATGTAAACCAAGTGACAGAGATTCTAATTCTCTGTAATTCCTTCCTTTCACTAGGACCTCCCTGTCCATCCTATGGCACCACTATGGTAATTGGTGGCTAAGGGGCTATGAGTCAGTAGCAGAGGTCTATAAAAGCCATTCTTCACTTAGAGGACAGAGTGACATTAAAGGATTTCTGGGTGTGGGAGTCTTCCAGCATTATTGCTTCTTGAAATCTCCTTGATACCTTCAGAGGTCTCTAATCTTATCCTGTTGAGAACAAAACCTGTACACAATTAGTTATAAGGTAACATGGCTGCCAGTCACATATTGAGGAGGGTTTTCACTTAGGTAATTTCTTACTCCAAATAATTATCTTATATTTAAATCAACATAATTAAAGGGAATTAACTCAACCAAGGAAAGGAACCTTAGTAAGAGACAAATTCATAGCCAGACAGCACTATAATCTCATGACCAATGAGATACTGGCAATTAAATCCTCCTCAGAGTTGCCCACAAATGCATCTGTTAGTAAAGTCATGTGTGGGTTCATTTGCTTCCCCTCAGTAGGACCTGGGTAATTATATCATTGTTAGTTAAAGTCCTAAGTTACTTAAAATGGTTCTCAATTTTAGGCTTTTGAAAACTGTGTACCAAATAAACATGCAGGGTAAAATAAGAAAACTATTTGCTACTTACTTCTAAATAAACAGTTATTGCTATTATATATGAAGCATGCCTAGGTGAAGTCAGCATCAGTACTCACTTGCAGGCTAACTTTCAAGCCAACGGAAACAATGAAGCCAGTGTCTCACTAAACATGGAAAGCCAACACACAAGCCAGACATAATCGTTTCGAAGCTTTCCACTCACTATTTCACTCATATAAAGCAACCTGCAGTTCTGGTACCATATTATGTCGGGTCTTTCCATACTGGAAACTTGAGGAAATACTATTAAAAAAAAATACTGTAAAACATTATGTTTCCAATCTCTAAAGTAATTACTTAATACGAAATACAGGGATACTAAGACAAGATGTTGCCTACCCAATACCAATTCCTCTTTTTTACCTTACTAATAAATCCAATTTTATTCTGGGCACTATAGAGAAAGAGAGAGAGAGGATGAAAGGAAGGAAAGAAGGAAGAAAGGAAGGGAGGGCAGAAGGAAGGGAGAGAGGGAGGAAGGAAAAAAGAGAAAGAATGAACTATATTTCCCAGCCTGCCTTGCAGCTGGGCCAGTTCTGTTCCATCAGATATGAGCAGTTATCCCTGGGTACGGGCTTCCAAAAAAGCAGGCTGACTTATGGGCATGCACCATTCTTTTTGTTCTTGACCTTCTCCTTGCTTAGAACATGCACAGGATGGCTGGCAATTTGCAATCATCTTGAGAACATGAGGTTGAAGGTCACACCTAATGATAGTACAGCAGGAAGCCAGGAGGATCCAGGGTTCCTCGTGACATCTTGGGGCTGCCATACCAGCAGCTGGCTGTCAGCCTTCAGATTTCTTTTAAATTTTAAGCCACTGTTTTGGGGGTCTCTGTTACTCACACAGATATAACTGAGAAGTTGAAAAGTGCTAGCTTGAGGCCTGGTTTCTATTCTTTGCCCTTCTATGAACCATGTGGCCTTTGAAAAGATTTCTTTACATCTCACAGCTTCAGTTCTTTTCTCTATAAACTGAGTTGGACCAGATGATCTTAAGGAAATATCTTTCCTTTTACTAGTTGTGATTTTTAACTGCCCATCTGTACTTTTCCCAGTATCATTCTTAAATACTCATGTAAAGGAGAAAAAAAAATGGATATCAGGTTGATGTGCTTTAAAATAAAAGAAAAAAGGGCTGGCCAGTTAGCTCAGTTGTTTAGAGCATGGTGCTCATAACACCAACGTCCATGTTCAATCCCTCTACTGGCCAGACAACAACAACAACAACAACAAAAAGAGGGACAAAAGACAAAAAGAGGAACAAGTTATAAACTCTAGAAATCACAAATCATCAGATGAAAGTTTAAACAAGATTCACTTAAAGCAAGCTAATGGTTTAGTAAATGCTGTCACAAGCAGAAAATGTTTGTGTCAAACTCTCCAGAAATGTTATCAGGACAGGTAAATGGAGGCAGGAAAGAACTGCCCTTGCCCACTTCTAGCCCCATTTAGGAAAGGGACCTACGAGGTTTCGGAGATGGGCAGTAGGGAAGAGATTAACCCCAGTCCAGGCTGTGTCTGTTGGACTCATATTGTAGAACATTAGTCTAGTTTTGACAGCCCTGGGTCAGAGTTGAACTTGAGGTGGTTGAAGCGATACTACATTTGCATGGAAAAGAGTCTCCCTTCTCTATTCTCCATATTCTCATTTTCTTCCTGTGTGTTTCTGGGGTGTAGTAGAAAAGACAACAGAAGAACATATCTCTAGTATAGTCCATTTTTGCAGAGCCCAGCAACTCTGCAAGGATACATATACTAGTCTATAGTTATTGGTTACCTGCTCTATGCATACCAGGAGTTGGAGAGACTGCAGAAACATGAACAATCACAATATTCATGATCTAAGATGCAGGAAAAGAAACCCATAATTTCATCTTCCTCTCCCATTTAAAGAATTTGTTATTAATACAAATAAGCCATAAGTCATTTATTTCATTCTAGAAGATGTCCCCTAATGGCCAGGTATAGTGCACATTGCAAATAAATAACCCCAAATCTCACAGAATTTTTCAGTCTGCCCTCTAGCAGAGAGAATAGTGCTAAAAATTTTAAATATATATGTAAAAAATCCCACAATGACAGCCAATCAGTTATTATGTTACTCACAAAGAGCAAAAAATTATATCTATTATAAAGTCTATACAAAGTTTCCATGTTTCTATCTGGCAGTCACTTTCCAAACAATCTTTCTCTCCCTACAATTCCTTTACCAAGTTAAAACTAAATCATCTGGGATGGAAAATCTTGGATAGACCTTTCATACCAACCTTGTGAAAAAAGATATATGTCTAAGTTTATGGCGACAAACAGTGTTATTATCTCTCCTTCTCTAATATTTAACCAATCTAAACACTCAGGGGAAAAATGTTATCTGAAATCCAACCACTTTAGATACATTCACTTGGTCTTCTTTTGACGTTTCAACTAGCTTTACTCACAAGTATCTCAAATACTTGTTTGGAAAGCTTTTCTCAAGTGGGTAGGCAAACAGGAGGAGAACTGTGCTTTAGCAGTTCCTCCTTATAAGCCTCCAATGATGCTATCTTCTTGTACTTTAGTTAATGAAAAGATAAATATGATCTGCACTGTGCCCAGCTGTGTTTTTCTTGTACTGAGGAATTCACAAAAGGAAAATTTTAAATCATACATTTATCAGTGAACAAGCTTGCTAAAGCAAATAGATTTCAGCCTCCTGCATTTGCTTCCATAAAAGATTAAACGCTAATAGTGCAACTTACAACACTCAACAGATTTATGAATAATCAAAGTCTGGAGGAAGGCCAGGCCATTTAAGAACATTACCTACCAAACAGATGCCAATAGTATGTAGACATCTTCCCTGTAGCTAAGCAGCCATATTTCCTATCACACAACTCAGTATTGACTGAATAACTGGCTTTTAGAAAACGTTTATTAAAAAACACACCATTTACCACACACCCAATGCTTGTTTAAGTTTCTGGTGGAAAAAGAGGTATTGGAGACGGGGAGACACACAGTTTCTTTCTAATTACTAAGTGGATTTAATTGGCAAACAGCAGCAAGTCAGTGGGCCGGCCCGGTGGCGCACTGCTATAGTGCGCCGCTTGGGAAGTGCGGTGGAGCTCCTGCCGAGGGTTCAGATCCCACATACGGACCGGTTCCCACTCACTGGCTGAGCGAGGCACGGGAGCAACGCCGAG